>NC_057806.1:14802406-15102406 GCF_018294505.1 Triticum aestivum | reverse complement strand
AACCGTGCGGCACAGATCTATGCATGCGTGTCGGCGTGCATGCATGCGATTAGGTCTAGGTCACTAGATGCGTGCGTGGCGGTGTTCTCATGCATAGCAGGCTACATCGATGCCAAAGCCGGGCATGCATAGCAGGCTGCATCCATCGATAGCAGGCTTTTTTAATTTATTACCAACAAACTAACGGCACTACTAGGAAAAGGGCTACTAATGGCGCACCAGTTTTGCCTACTAATGGCGCATCACTGGTGCGCCATTACTATCACCCCACTAGTATTTTTTACTAATGGCGCACCACTGGTGCGCCATTAGTATCTGGTATACTAATGGTGCACCACTGGTGCGCCATTAGTATAGGCCACGGTGCGCCATTAGTATAGGCCACTGGTGCGCCATTAGTATAGGCCACGGTGCACCATTAGTATTTTTGAATATTGAAGGCGGGAAAATAGTAGTGGCGCACCGTCTAACCCCCATCGTGCACCATTGCTATTTTTGAATTTTGAAGTTGGATCTGGATCGTGATTTTTTTGCCCATTTTTTGCTCGTTTTTTGCTTGTTTTTTGGCACGATATTATTTCAAATTTTGTTCCTGTTTTTGGATCTTGTACGTTCTTTTGCCATGTTCTTTTGCCGGAGAGGAGTTCGCCGGAGAGGAGGAGGAGGAGGTCATCGGAGAGGCCCTCGCCTACATCACCGGAGAGGAGAAGGAGGTCGCCGGAGAGGAGTTCACCGAAGCATCGGAGAGGAGGAAGGAGAAACCATGAGGGAATGGGAGGAGAGGAGGGAGGAGGAGCTCACCGGAGAGGAGGGAGAAGGAGCTCACCGGAGAGGAGGGAGGAGAAACCGTGAGGGGCACTACTAGGAAAAGGGCTACTCATGGCGCACCAGTTTTGCCTACTAATGGCGCATCACTGGTGCGCCATTAGTATCATGCCACTAGTATTTTTTTACTAATGGCTAATGGCGCACCACTGGTGCACCATTAGTATAGGCCACGGTGCACCATTAGTATAAGCCACTGGTGCGCCATTAGTATAGGCCACTGGTGCGCCATTAGTATTTTTGAATTTTAAAGGCGGGAAAATAATAGTGGCGCACCGTCTAACCCCCACCGTGCGCCGTTGCTATTTTTGAATTTTGAATTTGGATCTGGATCGTGATTTTTTTGCCCATTTTTTGCTCGTTTTTTGGCAATATATTATTTCAAATTTTATTCATGTTTTTGGATCTTGTACGTTCTTTTGCCGTGTTCTTTTGCCGGAGAGGAGTTCGTCGGAGAGGAGGAGGAGGAGGTCACCGGAGAGGCGCTCACCTACATCGCCGGAGAGGAGGAGGAGGTCGCCGGAGAGGAGTTCACCGGAGCATCGGAGAGGAGGAAGGAGAAACTATGAGGGGATGGGAGGAGAGGAGGGAGGAGGAGCTCACCGAAGAGGAGGAAGGATGAGCTCACCGGAGAGGAGGGAGAAGGAGCTCACCGGAGAGGAGGGAGGAGGAGGAGCTCACCGGAGACGAGGAGGAGGTCGCCGGAGAGGAGGAGGAGGTCGCCGGAGAGGAGGAGGAGGTCGCCGGAGAGGAGAAGGAGGTCGCCGGAGAGGAGGAGGAGGTCGCCGGAGAGGAAGAGGGTAGTATGGTGGAGGAGAGAAGGGAAGATGGAGTGGAGGAGAGAAGGAGATGGAGTGGAGGAGAGGTGGAGTGGAGGAGAAGAATGAAGAGGTAAGGAGGAGAGGACCACGCCCAGCCATATATATGGCATAGTAATGGCGCACCGTGGGCAGGTGCGCCATTACTAACTTTTTTTATTTTTTTTTATTTTGAATTTTGAAGGCGGGAAGATACTAATGGCGCACCATGGGTAGGTGCGCCATTAGTAACTTTTTTTATTTTTTGACTTATTTTGAATTTTGAAGGCGGGAAGATACTAATGGCGCACCATGGGCAGGTGCGCCATTAGTAAGTTTGAATTTTTTTGAATTTTTTTGCCTCTCCAGATCTTAAAAGCCCCGTATCTTTTTTTCTGTTAGGTTTTTGAGGATTTTGAAAATGTTTAACAAGGTTCCCCCAGTTAAATTTGGATGTAACTTTTCGAGTAGATGATTTTTCATATAAAAAACTTTTTCATCCGAATTTGTATGCAAAAGTTATGCCCATTTTTACAAATTCTCGAGAGATTTTGTAAAAAAGTCGAAAATTCATGTTTATAAATTTTGCTAACAACTAGACCACATATCACATGGAATCTTATTTTCTTTTATCTTTTTGACATTTCTATCATTTTCTTTTATTTTTTTTGAAACTGAGAAGGCGGTCGAAGGGGGTGTGCATTCGGGCGAATGTTTGGGCCAAGTTACTAATGGCGCACCGTGGCGTAGTGCACAATTACTAGTTCAGCTAGTAATGGCGCACCACTCCCACGGTGCGCCATTAGTAGTTTTGAAAAAAATAAAAAAAATTCTAATGACGCACCGTGGATGTGGTGTGCGCCATTAGTAGTTTTGAAAAAATTAAAAAAAAAATTTACTAATGGCGCACCGTGGATGTGGTGCGCCATTAGTATTTGCACACTAATGGCGCACCAACACATGGTGCGCCATTAGTATATAGTAATGGCACACCACATGTCTGGTGCGCCATTAGTGTCAATTCCATCTATAGCCCTTTTCCTAGTAGTGCGGGCCCGTCCTATGAACACAAACAAGGCCCAACCAGCGAAGCCATAGCCACAGTCAACAGAGTCCAACGTGGCCCCACAAGTCAGTTAACGGCCAAGACAGCAAACGTCTGTTACGAACATTTGTGAGAGTTTCAGCTAAGGGAGTGGGGAAAAGTGAGCAAAAGTTTGAAGCGTGGGGAAAACTGAGCACAACTAAGGAATTGGGGGCACATATGGAATAAGCCCTTTACAGTTTGTAGGTACGATGCATTTTTTCATGTGTGAATCTAGGAGAGGTGGTACTAAAAGGTTGGACTTTGTGCAGGTAGAAGAGATGTTTAGATACAAAATTAGATGCAAAAAGGTCGCATGTAGAAGAGATGTCTAGATATTTGAGTTACAGCTAGCGTGCTCCAATTAACAGGTAGAGATCACGGGCAGTTCGAAAGTAGAGTAGGATATGTTCAGAACTACAATTAAAAATGCAAGAAAACCATGCTTGGCTTTCTTTAGCAACAATTCACTTCCACTTCTACCTGATTGTACCTCTTTAATGTCCACGAAGGTTTTCTGCTCTGCATACAGTATGGGTCAAAAGTCAAAATGGCGAAAAAGGCACTGACGACGTTACTCGGAAACAATAATTAACTGTTGTAGTTTGTTTCAGTAAATTGGAGAATGCATGTTTTTTTATTCCAACATATGTTACTGTTCTTCACAATTCCCAGGTGTTGTTAATCTAGATGTGAAGGTTATCGTACTAAGTGGATCTTTTAATTGGCTAAAATGCTCTTGCCTTTGAGTGGTTTTTATTTCACATTACATGCAAAAAGCTAGTTTATTGACCTAATTACTTTTAATTGATGAAGAAAGTATGCCTCCAGTATTACTATTCTTCTTTTTCTTAGCGTGTGTTGCCCACATTTTTATGCTACCTTAATATAGTAGTGGTGTGTGCATCAGATGATTGCTTGGAAAATCAACTAATTATTGCTCTTTGTATTCATTTGGGAGCTGGCTATTATAACTTATTATAATTCTGATGTGTTTTGGATTCTTTGCAGATTTTGCAGTTAGTCCGTGTTACTGGAGATTAAAGTTTTTCAGTAGGATTACTTGGGTCCAATTAGCTGCCTGGAAGTGGTTGTGTAGTGTTGGAGATTAAAATCACCCAGTAGTGCTTTTTCAACGGAGTCATGTTACTCAAATTTTTTTAAATGCTTATAGCGCCTTCTAGATATGCTTGTGATGTTTTGATATTAATTTTGTTTTCAGAAATCAGACCAGATTGTTGGAAATTTGTATTGTCTTGTGAACAAATACTTTTTTTGAATGAATATAATTTGTTGTCTTTGTAAATTGTGATGCATCGATAAAACAGGTTGGACTAAAAAAGGGGCTAATGGGGGTGGGTGGAATGAAATTATTAGTCTAACTGGAACGAAATTATTAGGCCAAAACCATAACTGGGCCCATGCTCGCCTCCACGTCAGATCCATGTAGGCGCCATGTTAGGTCCACGTTGATTCCAGGTCATGTAAATCGGTGACGGTCTGTTCCGTCATATCCTAGTTTGGGTCGGGCGGGCCTGGGGCAGATCCTTGACAGCCAATAACCGTCATGGAAGGTTAGATGTGAAATTATGACGCGATATATGTGACGGATTTTGGCTGATTTGTGACGGACCAGGACCGTCATGTATTAACAACTTTCTTGTAGTGCCAAGCTCATCTCGTCTGATCTTATACCGCAATGCACGGCATACCGGGCATGCGTTCAAATCCTCGTACTCACCGCGGTAGAGGATGCAGTCATTAGGGCATGCATGTATCTTCAGCACCTCCAATCTTAGAGGGCATATGACCTTCTTTGTTGCGTACATAATGTCAGGCAATTCATTATCGTTTGGAAGCTTCTTCTTCAATATTTTCAGTAGTTTCTCAAATCCTTTGTCAGACACATCATTCTCTGCCTTCCACTGCATTAATTCCAGTACAGTGCCGAGCTTTGTGTTGTCATCTTCGCAATTAGGGTACAACATATTTTTGTGATCCTCTAACATGCGATCGACCTTCAGCTTCTCCTTTTTGACTTTCACACTGTGTTCTTGCATCAACAATGACCCGGCAGAGATTATCATCATCGGGCACATCGTCTGGTTCCTCTTGATCTTCAGTAGTTTCCCCCGTTGCAACATCACGGTATTCAGGGGGCACATGGTTGTCATCGTCCTCTTCTTCTTCGCTGTCTTTCATCATAACCCCTATTTCTCCGTGCTTCGTGCAAACATTATAGTGTGGCATGAAACCCTTATAAAGCAGGTGTGTGTGAAGGATTTTCCGGTCAGAGTAAGACTTCGTATTCCCACATATAGGGCATGGACAAGACATAAAACCATTCTGCTTGTTTGCCTCAGCCACTTCGAGAAAATTATGCAGGCCCTTAATGTACTCGGAGATGTGTCTGTCACCGTACATCCATTGTCGGTTCATCTGCGTGCATTATATATAATTATGTGTGTCAAAAGTAAGAAATTAGATAAGTATCTATCTAAAGTCAGAATTGTTTTTCTCTCAGAAAGAGGATAAGAACAAGAGGCTCATCATGATGGTGCCGACGACGAGATCAGCGCGGGCGATCAACGGCGGTGAAGACGGGGATGGGACGTGAAGGACTGCTAAACCTATGCAAATCTCGGGGAAAATGGAGTTTGGAGGTCGAGCTTCGAGAGGAGAAAACTTAAATAGCATGGCTCGGGCATTTCATCGAACACCTCATGTGCATAGGAGGTGAGCTAGAGCACCCAAATGCCCTCCCCTCGCCGGCCAAAAACACAGAGCACTGTGGAGTGCTCTATCCGCCGGTGAGGGGGTATATAGGCAACTCATTTGTCCCGGTTCGTGGTAGGAACCGGGACTAAAGGCCACCCTTCTGTCCCGGTTCGAGCCACGAACCGGGACCAATATATGTGGGCCAGGAGCGAGGCCCATTGGTCCCGGTTCGTGTCATGAACCGGGACAAATGGATCCATACGAATCGGGACCAATACCCACGAGGCCCCGGCCGGCCCCCTGGACTCACGAACAGGGACGTATGTCTCCCATGGGTTCCGGTTCGTGGCTGAACCGGGACTAATGGGCTGGCCAGGCCCGAACCAAAGCATTGTTTTCTACTAGTGATAGGAGATAGAATGAGCTACGGGAGAGGAAGAGATAGAGTTAGCTTGATATTACAAGAAATATATCTCTAAGTCTAACGGTTGATCTTATTTTCGACAACTTAGACATGTACTTCAGCAGTTGAGGATTCTGACATGTTGGTAGCAGGAGAGAGAGAGGGATGTTGGGTAATCCAAACGTTTTCTAGGTAAGTGTCTGTGTACGAGTTACGCCAGTTGATTGATTTAGGTAACTTTCTGTATACGAGTTACCTAGCTATACTAATACAGATCTTGGTAGGTTTCGTAAAGGAAAACGTTTGGAATCGGCCTGCCAGCCGAACGCTCGGGCGGTCGCTCGTGTGTGTGTGGCTGCCTGAAACGTGGGGCCAAGGTAGGTGTCGCTACTTGTTTCTTTTTTGATGGCTTGACTTTATTTCTTCACCAGATCTTTCTCTTCTTCGTCCAACCCAGAAAACCCCCAATCCCCACCATCCCTCTCCTACGCCATGTCCTCTATCACCCAAGCAAAATCGTCACCAGATCTCGTATGCTCGCTACTAGCTGTTGATGCCGCTCCTTGCCAAACCCTAGCTCTACCCCTCTCTCTCTCTCTCTTGCACCTCGCTTACTCTTTGATCTCAAACAACAAAAAAGGAAGGAGGAAGGAGAAGTAGACAGTGGACACAACAAGCTTATACCCGGCTCACGTACGCCACCGGCCGCACGAATAGCCGCTTGGTTTCTTTCCTGAGCACGAACTCACCCACAGACTACAACGAGTACACTGAAGGCCTTTTATATCCAAGCTACACACATCAGGCTAGCTACCACACGCAAGCACACACGCACCGACTTGGCTTGCCGCTGCATTCGGCCCCCACTAAGAGCATGGTTAATAGTATAGCCAGCTGCTGGCTATAAGCCAGTGCCATGTCATCTACAGCTCATCTTATATTCAACATGTACAATAGTAGATCAAAAGAGTGTACTACTTTTTTATTATGTGGCCCACCTTTCATTCTCACAAAGTGCCTAGGAGCACGTGCTAGAGCTGGCTCTTCACGAAGAGCCCGCTTATCTTCTCTCTCCTCTTCTCTTTCCTCCAACTAAGCACAAATATATTAGTTTATTTTTTATAGCCCGCTGACTCAGCTCTATTGTACTTGCTCTAACAGCACTACTCACACGAGCTAACTAATTCCGCCATGTATGCAACTAAATGCAGCGCCCACGCAACGCCCACCCCATGCTCCTCAGCTTCCGCGCCCGCCGCGCACGCACGCCAACGAGACATGATTGGTTCCACTAGCAGAAAACTAATCTTTAAAACCGGTTCGTAAGGGCCTGCAACCGGCACTAAAGGGTGGAGACTAAATCCCCCCCCCCCCTCTTTAGTACAGGTTCGGCACGAACCGCCACTAAAGGCCCACCACGTGGCGTCACCTCGCGCCGTGGTATGGGGGACTTTTGGTACCGGTTGATGATATTTTTTAAAAAAAAATTGACAATTTTGAAAAAAAAATGATTTTTTCAATTTTTAATTTTTCTAAATTATTTGATGATTTAGTCTCTAATCACCCCTCTTAACTGCTCAAGTGTGGATCAATCATTCCAAATCGTCTAACTTTCCGGCCGGTCACCCATCCTCTCACTCCCCCAGCCTGAGCACGCTTAACTTCGGAGTTCTATCCCCCTTACTTTCCAAGTCTGCACTTATTGTTTTCCTAACAAAAGTAAGCTGTCAATCCTATTAACCCTCAGCAGTTTAGCTTGAGCATTAGGTCACACGTTTCACCGTTTGAGTTTGAAACTATTATTCTAAAAAACAGTAATTATTTAGTAACACTAATATTTCTTGAATAAATTTGACCATTGTTTGACCACAGTTTGACCATAGTTTGACCAGATTTGACCTAAATTCAAAAAAATTAAATAATTTTTAGTAACACTAATATTATTGAATAATTATGTAGTAACATTAATACTTCTTGAATAAGTAGTTTGACCTGATTTAACCAAAATTGAAAAACAACTGAAATTTGAGCATATTTTTTTTCCTTTTAGAATTTGAGGATTCTAAAAAATTGCAAACAGGTCGTAGGCCGTCAAAATCTTATGCGGATTTTCGTGCTGAATTTTTTGATATATTATATGTTTTTTTCCGACATCGTACGCAAAAGTTATAGCCTTTCTACATTTTCACTACACTTTTTGCAAAACATGTCCAAATTTAAGTTTTCAAATTTTCATAACTAGTAGATGTAGTAATCTAACTACCTCTGAAAGGATTTTATTTTTTGAAGTTTTTATCATGTTTTTTTTTGATTTTTTCAAAACTGAAATGGCGATACACGCGGGGAGGGGGGTAGAGTTTGAAAATTGCCCTATAGTCCCGGTTTGTTTCTCCAACCGGGCTATAGGTCAAACCCCTTTAGTCCCGGTTCATGGCACGAACCGGTACTAAAGGTTAGCCCTTTAGTACCGGTTTGTGCCACGAACCGGTACTAAAGGTGATCGTGGGGCCCCGGCCTGACGCCAGCCTGCCACCACCCTTTAGTACCGGTTCGTGGCACGAACCGGTACTAAAGGTTCAACATGAACCGACATTAATGCATAGCCGTTCAAATCGGCACTAATGGTACCATTAGTACCGGGCCAAAATCAAACCGGGACTAATGTGTCTGACATTAGGTCCTTTTTCTACTAGTGTTCCAGCGCGGCTACACCTCACGCGTCCGTCTAACCAACTCACACAAGCACACAACCATGTCGCGGACCCGACGTGCCCGACACGCCCGGCGCACGCCCATACACGCGCCCGACGTGCCCGACCCGTCGCCGCGGCTTATTTCGGCCAACACTCACCCCCTAAGCCGCGGCTCAGAGGAGGCCGACGTCCTCGACGCCACCGTCCCCAGCAGCGCGTGCTCCGCCGCTCTGTCGCCGTCGTCGTTGTAGCCGCCACCGCCCTGACGTCGCTGCCGCGCCTGCCACTGTGTCGCCCTGCCTCGTCGTCGTCGTCTCGGTGCCATGGAAGCCTCTGATGCGCCTCCGGCACGAGCTGCCGCCGCTCGCTGCCGCTGCCAAAGCCCGCAGCTCCGTGCGTCGCCGTGCCGCGTCTCCGTGCCACGCGCCACTGCGCCTCCATAGCCGTCGCACCGAGCCGCCGCGACCTCTGCACCATGATGCAGGTCCTCCGCGACCTCCTCGCCTCCGCGACCGCCGCTGCTCGACTCGCTACGCACCGCAGCCGATGCCTCCATGTCCGCCGCGCGCGTCGCGGACGCCGCCGCACGCCACAGCCGCCCCTCGAACCTTGTGGCTCCGAATACCAAATGTTGTTGCCGCTCCTTGCCGAACCCTAGCTCTACCTCTCACTCTCTTTTGCACATCGCTCACTCTTTGATCTCAAACAACAGAAGAGAAAGGAGGAAGGAGAAATAGACAGTGGACACAGCAAGCTTTTACCCGGCGCACGTACGCCGCCGGCCGCACGAACAGCCGCTTGGTTTCTTTCCTGAGCACGAACTCAGCCACAGACTACAACGAGTACACCGAGGGCCTTTTATATCCAAGCTACACACACCAGGCTAGCTACCACACGCAAGCACCCACGCACTAACTTGGCTTGCCGCTGCATTCGGCCACCACTAACATCACTACTCACACGAGCTAACTAATTCCGCCATGCATGCAACTAAATGCAGCGCCCACGCAACCCCCGCCCCACGCTCCTCAGCTCCTGCGCCCGCCGCGCACGCACGCCAACGGAACACGACTGGTTCCAGCGCCTGGCGCGGCTACACCTCGCGCGTCCATCTAACCAACTCACACAAGCACACGACCCCACCGCGGACCTGACGTGCCCGTCACGCCCGCCGTGCGCCCATACACGCGCGGGCTTATTCTGGCCAACAGTAACATCCATCTGCTTCTATCTCCCATCCGCGCATCAAAACTTCCCTCATGCTGCACCCGGCGGAGTTGGGCCCATGCTACATGCAGCGACCAGCCGTGCTGGAAGCGATGCATGGCGACGCTGGAACCAGAGCATCTGGCCGTGCTGGAATTCGGCGACTTCCAGTACTGGAACCAGCATCCAGCCATGCTCCCACGCCGCAGTGATGCGGAGCTGGTCGAGCTGCGCGAAGGTCGCCGGCGGCCGATGGAGTATGTTGTGAGGTAGACGTTACTATTACGACCGTGATGTCGTGGTGCTACAACCAACAACTGGCCGTGCTGGAACCGGATCGCTCTCACCGCCGATGTGTTTTTATTTGCTGGAACTAGCTAGTTTTTTTTTCTATAATCAACTACTAGGGTTTTTGCTGCTGAGAAGTTTTTGCTGGAACCAGCATTTTTATTTGCTGGAACTGCCTATTTTTTCTGCTACCATTGACTAATAGTGTTTTTGCTGCTGAAACATTTTTGTTGGAACCAGCGTTTTTATTTGCTGGAACTGGCCAATTTGTTGTTACAATCGACTTCTCCAGTTTTTGCTACTAGTTTCTTTTGTTGGAACTGCCATTAATTTTTGTTAGAATCTTCTATTTTTTTGCTACAACCGAGTGACGTTGACTTTGACGAGGAGCTGCAACCAGTGACGGCGAGGCGACATGAGCAGCATCGACGGCGAGCAGATGAGCGGCGTCACCGGTAGTCCAAACGGGGTGGGTGGTGGCGATGCTCGCAAGTGGAGGAGGCGCTGCTGCTCTCTGCTTTTCCTGTGTGTTTTTTTGCAGAGCGGAAGAAAGGATATGATGGAAGGGCGTGATCTGACGGCCCCAGGCAAAGCAATCAAACGCTTGACATTTGACCGGCCGAACTGTTCGGCCAGCGCACCGGTGCAGATCAGTGCCCTTTCGTAAAGCTTGTCAAGGTTGAGTCGATTTGGGTCTTGACTGGTACGTGTATAATACAGTCTAGGGCGTACATTGTAAGCACCAGAAAAAGGAGAAAAGCAATAAAGAGATAATTACGAGGCACGACACGTGCCTCTAGCCAACTTTGTGTTGCTGTGTTTGCGTGCGTGTGTTCTGGTCCCAGTATTTGCGTGGGTGTTGGTGAGCTATCGAGTGCTATAGCTAATTCGTATACATCGAGATGAGTTACACGTACACGACCCGTCGAGCTGCGGCGTGATCGTGTGTTCAATCCTTGGGAAAAGCCAACAATTGGTATCTAGAGGAAGGTTTGAGTGAAGCTGCGCTTGCCCCGGTGTGGCGACCTACTAGCGCCTTGGGGCGTGCTATATAGTCATTGGGTGGTACAGCGATGAGGAGGAGCGGGCGATATAGCCGCTGGGTGGTGCAGCGATAAGGAGGATCGGTCAGTTGTCGTTTGGTGGAGCAACAACGAGAAGGCCATGAGGGTGTTGTCGCAAGTCTGGCGCCCGGTGATTCTTGTTTGCCGAAACGGCCTTGAGGAGGGCGACATGCTTTTGTCGACAAGTTTTGACAGTGAGGAAATCATCGAGATCATCTTTGGTATCTAGAGCAAGGCGTGAAGGCTTCGCCGTCAAGTTGTGTGACGACGGAGTTGAAGGATTCTTCGTCGCCTTCAAGTTGTATCATAGACGACGGAAAATCGAAGAGGATCATGTTGACTTCAAAGACGAGTGGTGGTGATATGACTATCCGGTACCCCATACTTGAAGGAGACAATTATGGGCTGTGGGCCGCGAAGATGAAGATCTTCATGCATGCATGGAAGCCGAGTGGTGGAAGGTAATGGTGTGGTCGAAGAGACATGGGACAAAGAGGCTTTCGCCGCCATAGCCCAAGCTGTATCTGATGCCGTTTTCATGGATATATCAGAGAAAGAGACGACCAAGGAAGCTTGGGAAGCTCTCAAGGAGATGCATGCCGGAGATGATCGTGTCAAGAAGGCGCGTGTTCAAGATCTAAGGGGGGAGTTTGAGGGGATGAGCATGAAAGAAACAGAAGGGGTTGGTGAATTTGCGTTGAAGCTAACCTCCCTGGTTAATGAGATGCGAGCTCTCGGATCAAAGATGGAGGACATTGCACTTGTGGAGAAATTACTCTGAGCCGTTCCCGACAAGTTTTTACCGATCATTGGCACCATAGAGCAGTGGGGCCATGTGACGAAGATGTTGGTGATGGAGGTGATCGAGAGACTGAAGACCTGTGAGTTGACGTTGAAGGGATGTGAACATGACCAAGAAGAAGATCAGTTGATGTTCTCGTGTTGTAGGGAGAAAGATAAGCAGAAGTACCGGAAGTTCGACAAATCTAAAATTGACTTCTTACATGAGAGGCTATATATGTGTTTAGTCTACATGTAGCATTGCTAAGATGTGACGGTGTGGGCCGGTAATCCAGGTGATGCGTTGGTTCTAAGTCTATGAGTCGAATGTTTGTTTTAGGGGGTGAATGTTGGGTAATCCAAACGTTTCCTATCTAGTTGAGTCTGGTTAGGGCTAGTATAGTTGCGTCAGTTGATTGATTTAGGTGTCTTTGTAGGATTCGTAAAGCTTGTAAGGTTGAGTCGATTTGGGTCATGACTGGTACATGTATATATGTACAGCCTATGGCGTACATTGTAAGCACCAGGAAAAGGAGAAAAACAATAGAGCGATAATTGCAAGGCACGACACATGCCTTTGCCCAACTTCGTATTGCTACGTTCGCATGCGTATGTTCTGGTCCCAGTGTTTGTGTGAACGCCGGCGAGCTATCGAGTGCTACAGCTAGTTCATATATGTGGACAGGAGTTACGCGCACATGACCCGTCGAGCTGCAGTGTATCGTGTGTTCGATTCTTAGGAAAAGCCAACAAGAGAGAGTGAAAGAGAGCCGTGCGGATGCCCATATTTAAAGTAAAAGGCATCGGAGTATTTAGCAAGATTTTTATTACCCGAGTATCAATAGAGTTTATATTAACTCCTTTTCAAAGAAGAAAAATAAGTCTTCTTAACAGAGTATCCATTGAGTTTTTATTATTATATTTGCAAGAAAAGGGATTACATTTATGTCGACAGATGGTTACAATAATATGGAGATTTTTCGTCAATATCAGGGTCTTGGATTTGTGTTTTTTGATTTTTCGGAATTGAACGAAAGTGACAACCATCAAAAATTTAGTGTTTTGGATTTCAGATGAATTTAGAACAAAAAAAAACTGAAACCCAAACCAATTTAAACAAAAAATGGATGAAATATGAGCAGAAAAACAGGTGAAACCAGAGTTTTGACAGTGCATTCACATATGTGGTGATTAAGTTCGATATATATCAATACATGAGTACGAATATAAATAAATTGGCTTAGTATACTATACACTCAAAAGTCAAGGTAGTGTTTGGCCATCTCTAGTACCAATCTTTTTACTGATTCTTCGGAATCGAAAAAACATGTTCGATATATGCAGGCCAAACACCAAAGCGGTTCTATACTACTACCAACTATTTTGTTGACGTATAATGTGATGTCTAGTCTTTTCTATCAGATCGGTCTTTTGGTTGCATTGGCTAGAGCGTGCACTTCTACATGGTATCAGAGCCCGGCTGGCGCAATTAAATTGCAACCCATTTTTGGTCCATGTTTAGGCCTGAGGGAGCCACACGTTAGGGGGAGTGTTGACGTATAATGTGCTGCCTATCCATCAGATTGGTTTTTTGGTTGCATTGACTAGAGTGTGCACTTCTACATATTTCAGTTGCGACAGTGGCTGCGACCATGCTAGCAATACCGAGACCCATGTGTCATCCGTCAGCTAAGGAGTGAGAGTGGCTTGGAGGTTCTCAGACTATAGGATCGACAAGTCAGAGTGCTGCTCCATGCAGTGCCTGACGGACACTAATAGGCACCATAGCCCTGGCTTTGAGCAGCGGCAGCAAAGCACAACTCAAATTCTTTGAGCTTGAAGCGTTCTTGACACCTCACATTCGTAAATACATGAATGTGTGTAGTTGAACGAGCAACAGAAGAGGAGGACATGGCAGAGCAATGGAGAGATCCTGTTAGTTAGAGGTGTCTACTTGTGAGATGATATGGTAGAGGAAGACAAATATATAGAAAGCAGGGCACGTGAAGAATATTGTCGATGAAGCACTGCTGACACCACACCTCATATGCACAAATTTACCACACCACATATGGATCAAGATGGCCCAATAAATTCAATATTAGTTCACAACAAGTCGCTGAACAGGTAAGGCGCTAGTTGTATTATATATGCACAAATTTACCAGTAGTCTGGACTAACAAATGATGATATGTGCCATTTGTAAGACGCGTGCGACATCACACTGCTATATACATTTTTTATGAAGATTAAATGTGGCATCTCTAATGTATGTTTCATACGTGCGACTTGAACTATGCTCCATACAACTCATGAACTATTATCTAGATACAGGAGTGTGAATCACAGATGTGAGAAACTAACATGAATTTGACATAGTTCTGTACATATATATATAGACACACACACACACATACATCCAGGCTATTCTGATTCGCACAACATAATATTATTCTTTTTCGCCTACTTGAACTGACGGTTTCAGACAGATATATTGATGAAAATTGAGGCGTCGAACTTGTCTTTCTCGATTTTTTTTCGTTAGAACAGGGCGTGTAATATATCATTGGAAATCTCTTGACATCTAGATTACAGTAATATAGAACTTTTTTGCAAAATCATCATGGTTTAAGAGCAGTTTTGAAAAAACCCTTTTCTTCAAAACCGTTTTGAAAAAATGGCTCTTTCAAAACTGCTCTTAAACCATGATGATTTTGCAAAAAAAAAAATCGATATTATTGTAATCTAGATGTCAAGAGCTTTTCAACAATACATTACACGCCCGTTCCGACAAAAAAATTCGAGAAGGATCAGTTCGACGTGATGAAAATCGTCAGTACAGTCGCCTAAAACTATCAGTTCAAGTAGCGAAACAGAATAATATTCTGTTACGCGAAACAGAATAGCTATATTAGTGGTCCAAATTAATTGCTCCACTTAAACCATGATAACTCAGTTGGATGGTTTGAGAAATTCTGCCATAGGTAATCCAACCAAACATCCAAATTGTTATCTTAGCAATCTACAGACAAATGTGAGTAATAGGGCCAATTTAATTTTCACATCATTTCAACGTACCACTGCTGATCATTATTGGATCTGTTTACCGGTGACTTGCCTCAATGCGTCATTGCTCCCCATATATCATTCCTCCAGTCCGAAAAGGTAATTGAAGGAACCACCATACATACATTTACACACACCATCGACATCTAGCTAACATGCATCAACAATTAATTGTGAGAACTTTTGCTCATGCCAAGTACTATTTGATATGTGAAGAACTCGTAACTTTGAGACTGTGATGGGGTTGTCCCGGAATATATGATCTGTCATGATATCCTCCGTTCAACATAGCTCTTCGATTTCAACAAATCATGGTGACTAAATCTGTCAATACTACAAGAAATGGATGTATATAAAATGATTCTATGGGTTAAACCGGAAGAGTGCAGGAATAAATCATGTGAAACCCCTCGTAAAATCACCTTGGTTGATCATTCCATTTTTATCCTAGGTCATCGGGACTCTGCGTCCCGTCTTTATGAAAATAAACAAAAATAAGTCTCTCAAATGTATTTTTTCTATAAAGGGCATTTTTATTGACTCAAAATGTAGCAGTCAAGGGGATAGAAAGCATGATGAGTAACACCCGGCCTCTGCATAACTAAGATACACAAAACCAAACAAAAACAAACTGAAAGAAGATAGAAAAGATGACATATCAACAACAGTTTGATCGTATAGGACCGACACTATGCCTATATCGCAGGAGGTGGTGTACCAATCCGGATATTATGGTGCCACCCATGCTGGGTAATGACCTCCCTGGCTAACCACTCCAACCGCATACACACCACCTTCAACAGCGGTTGATACTCCATTCAGTGTTGCGTAGACCATGTACAAAACAGATGGTTGAGGTTGATGCTCTCTCAAATGTATATCTAGAGAGTCGCCTGAGCAAAACATACACAAGGGGGAGTTGATGAAAGGAGATAGTTGAGCTTGTCGATGAGAAGATGAAAATTTTGAGAAGGTTTATAATGTGAAGCAGAAAGTGGTGGGTGAAATGTTTATTAATACCTACACATCACCTTGAAATTGTACACACACCAAGGAAATAGTAGAGGACTCTCCCTTTAGATAAGTTATCTAGTGAAGAAAATAGATACTTCTTATATAATGGAGGACCGAAATAAACATATAGTGTCTCATTTGCTCGTTGGAGGCCAATCTAAATATTTTAGTCATTTCTCACTCGTAGTTCCTAGAAAATCTAACCAACACCGTTACTGGACGCGGCGCCTAGAAATTGGAACCACAATAGAGCAGAAACTAACTGAAGAAAACAGGCTAGTAAAAGCCAATGACGGGAACCATCAGATAACAAACCCATAATATAAAAACGTACATTTCTGATGAACAAAGGGATTAAATCTTATCTCTGAGAGCTCACAAACCAATTCATAAACATACTTACATAAAATTACAGTGAAAAGTAATCAATTGAAAGTAGTCCCTATCTGAAACCATGCCTAGCTTATACACCAATTCTCAGCATGAGAATCGAAGTGCATACCACGATATTCTACAGCATAACACGTATCAATTTCATGTACTAAACCTACATCCATGACCTTGAGTGACGGGGTTGTCACACATGATATTTGATGACTTATGGATCGAGTTCCTTCACCAAGTTCCATAGCAATTTATTCATCCTGGTTCTACATTTGCATGTAGGTCTTGTCCATTTCACAGTGAATGGGTTATAGGAATTCTCGATGCTTCTCATCCCAAGCTAAGTAAATGTACTAAATGAACAGACAACAGACAAGTAGAGGGCTGCATAGTAGCATCCCGAGCTATATGTATGTGTGTACTGAAGTGTACAAAAATAATACACAACAGACAAGGAGATGGGCTGGACACATGAGACGATTCTAGATCTCCCGCGTTTTGAACAATGTAGATGCCTAGTTATGCAGGAGGGATGGCGGAAAGAGATGGTAGAAGTTTTCAATGGGAAGAGGAGGAGTTTGTGAACATATATAGCGTGGAGTCAAAAGTGGTGGGTGAGATACTTATAGTCTGATCTCAGAACCATAAATTACATGAGAATTGTTCACACCAAGGAAAACAGTAGAGTCCTTCCTGCTATATTATCGAGATAGAAATATACAAATATCTTACACAATGATTTGCCTTCTATTATCATCTCTAGCTATTAATTGTCACATTAATGTAAAAGTATGTGCTGATCAAAGATACCTAGAAAACACATGATCTCTGGTCGCCCCAATGGAGAATAGGGATGCACTACCAAGAGAAGATAATATTTATCTCTCCTTTTCTCAGTATGTTCTGCATCATGACAGCTGAATATTGATATATGTGATAATAAAATGACATCTCTGAAATTGTTCTTTCTGGATAACGAATGTTAATCATGATTATTTCTCAACCATCTTTAATGAAACTTTAGGGCACACCGTCTCTTCGTATAACTATGTAGGGGGTACTTTCTTCTCAATATAGAAAAAAAGGCAACATCATAATCAACATAGAGCCACACGATTGATCAACGGGCTATCACTGTCATCATCTTTTCAGCTTACTCCTGGCTAAACTATATACAGTCCTTTCTTTCCGAACCATGCAGGAAAGCTATCACTGTTTGGTCGGATACACTATATACAGTCCTACAGAATGTATAAACAGTAATGAGAAAAAAAAGGCGACAGTGGGATCTCCATCAGTGAGTAACTTCAGGTCATTTTGATTACAACAATTACCACTGATGGGTGCCTATGTCTTCTATCAATAATTACTTATTTGAAAAAAACATAGACAAAGGGTGGGCATCCATGTCCACTGCTCCCGTTTCACTTGGGCTAATAGAGGTCCCACACACTCCGCCGTGGGGTCAATGATGTTGGCAGGGATCCGGAGGATGGTGGAGGTGAATAGGCGGAGTTGGCATGTATGTTGCTGACCTTCATGATGTTGAGAATGACGTAGTAGGGTCGCTCGGGGAAGAAAAAGGCTCTGGCGTCGTTCTATGGGTGAGGCCGAGCTGTGCATTGGTGCGTACATAAATGTCGATGAACACTAGGGGGACCAGGAGGCAGAAGATAGCCTAGCACATGCATCCATAGTTTGCCGGTGGCATAGACCTTATCGCCTTTATTGAAGGAAGGAGGGGTACAAATCTTGGTAAAGTGTATGTGAGGGTTTAGAGGGAGTGGGCGTGCCCCCATGTGACTTGTAGTTTTCCAGTAGTTTTCCAGAGGAAGTAACGGTGCATATATTGCCTAAGCTTGCCAGCACTGGAGCCTCCCATTCGACCCTCATTTGTTTAGAAAAGAGGCCATTGTCAGGCCTTATGAATGAGAAAATGACAAGGTTAAAAGATGAAAAAAAAGCAATGGCCATAGATTTGATGCAAGACTAAAAGGATCATGGAATTGACAAAACACTCCAAAGCCTACTATGGAATAGATGATCGAGAGCATGAAACCCTCCTAGCCTCTAGCCGACGGGTGCCATAGCATCCTCCAGACAACTTCCGACGTGCTGTTGTTCGATGTCGGATGTTTGTGATGAGACGATCAAGCCATGGCAATGCCTCTGTCATGCTCGGCAGCCTTCCAAACTATGAGAAAAAATATATAATGACCATCAGCCAGATGCTAAGTAAAACGCCCCCGCTATTTGCCTTATTCCTAATGAGCCAAATAACCCAGGCTAATTAAGGCCACAAATTCAAGCCATGCAAGCCTATCTATAGTCGCAACAGTTGTTTACCTTGGACTACCCCGGTTCATTCAGGGAAGCAAGCAGGTGTACATATGCAACTCGTTACTTCTCAGAGGGCATTCTAAATAAAAGCATGCCATAATGCAGCGGAAAAAAATGTGATCCATGTTCCCCTGTTCCCCACACATGGGTCATTTTATCTCTACCACGTGCCATTTAAGAATGTTGTCACTACTTAGAAGCCATCCCCCTGCTCAATTGCCAGAATAAATTTTAATTTTTGAGCAAGCCTAGCCTTTGAGATATCAAAAACTGCACAAGCAACAACCTTCTTGAAAATGGCCCTTATTGGGCAATCCAGTGGAGAACTGTCTAGATTGCTCTATATCCCAAGACATGGAATCCTCGAATTCCAAGTTGCAAGCAGAGCAACAAGACCATTCCACTAAAGCAGCTCCTCAGGATCGTGCCCACCTATCATGCAATCATGGGTCCCTCACTTTCACATTTTCAACATCCACGGGGGCAAGGAGACAGGGGAAACTAGGCGATAAGGGCCTATCCCGAGACAATAGTTAAGCCAAAAATAGGTTGCCTACCCATTCCCTATCCCATGCTTGGCACGCAAGCAAAAGAGCCGGTTAACCTTGGCAATTACCTTGGAAGATTGATCGCATTGCAACAGGTTAGCCGATCCCAGATGGCAATATGCCAGTACATTCTGTATGATGTGAGAATTACGTGTTGTATTCCTCAGGTACAAACACACGTATATATGATATACATGAGTGGACCACGACCTCAACTATAAAAGACAACTAGGAGGTGGGCCCAGTACATAGATATGCACAACACATACACTCAACACCCCCCGCAGTCAAAGCGAGCTATGCGTTCGAGTGGGTGGAGCGAAACCGAAGCTGGTGTAGAAACGATGCGATGCGCTGGTACCAAGCACGCGGAGCCTGCTTGAGTCCATACAAGGACCGCGAAAGCAGGCACACGTGGTCGGGAAGCACCGGATTAACAAATCCGATGGGCTGCTGGCAGAAGACCTGCTCCTCGAGGTGACCATGGAGGAAGGCGTTCGAGACGTCCATCTAGTGCACGGGCCAAGCACGAGAGACCGCAAGGTGAACAACCATGCATATTGTGTCGGGCTTGACGACCGGAGCGAAGGTGTCGGTGAAGTCGATGCCAGCACGCTGTCGGAAGCCACGAACAACCTCGCGTGCTTTATAGCGATCAAGGGTACCATCAAGACGGAGCTTGTGTTTGAAGACCCACTTCCCGGTAATCACGTTCGCGTGCCGGGGACGGGGAACAAGCTGCCACGTTCGGTTGCGCACCAAGGCGTCAAACTGCTCTAGCATCACAGCCATCCAGAGCGGGTCACGAAGAGCGGCTCGAACGGAGAACGGAAACGGCGATGGTGTAGAGGTGTATGCCGCATGGACGTAGTCATCTGAGGCGTAGCGCAAGTTCGGGTGAAAAACGCCCGCACAGATGCGGGTGACTGGACCGGCCACGGGAGAGTCGGCCGCAGCTGGGGCCGATGACGAGGGCGTCGGGGGCGCCATGGCCCCGGGCGCCGAGGTGGCCGCGGGCGCCAAGGGGGCCACGGAAGCCGCGAGAGCTGGCGGGTCCGCGGGTGCCAAGAGGGTCGCGGGAGCCGGCGGTGCCGCGGGCGCCAAGGGGGCCACAGAAGCCGCGGGAGCCGGCGGGGCCGCGGGCGCCAAGGTGGCCGAGGGCGTCGAGGGGGGCGCGGGGGCTGCAGCCAGAGGGGCCACGTCCGCCGGAGGGGAAGCCGCTGGCGCGAGCGCCGGGGCTAGAGGGGCAGGCCAAGGACGGCGCGCGAGCGCCTTGGGAGAGGCGTCAAAGAGCCCGCGTCATCGGCGGCGGGAGGAACAGCCGGGGGTAACTGTTGAAATGGAAACAAATGCTCATCAAAGTAAACCTGCCGGGAAGTTAACACACCATGGGAGACGGGATCGTAGCACCGATATCCCTTGGAGTTAGAGGGGTACCCGATGAAGATGCAAGCGACAGAATGTGGTGCAAATTTGTGAGGAGCAGTGTCGGCAGTGCTAAGATAGAAAAGGCACCCAAAAATACGCAAGCCATCATAAGACGGGGGCATACCAAAGTGAAGATGGTGAGGTGCATAGTTCCACCATGGGCGGCAGGGTCGAAGGTTAAGAAGAAGGGATGCAGTAGCGAGTGCGTCCGGCCAAAAGCGAGGCGACATGTTAGCATGAAACAGGAGCATGCGAACGCAGTCATTCACAGTGTGAACGACGCTTTTGGCTCGACCGTTTCTGCTGTGAAGTGTACGGGCATGTGAGACGAAAGCTTGTGCCATGGTGCGATAGAAAAGTGCGGAAAGCAAGGTTGTCGAACTCTTTTCCATTGTCAGTCTGAAGAGCAAGGATGGGACGCTCAAACTGCGTGCTAAGATAGGAGTAAAATGCCATCAAAGTGGAGAGGGCATCCGACTTTCTTCGCAATGGAAAAGTCCACACATAATGAGAATAATCATTAAGAATAATTAGATGATATAAAAAGCCCGAATTACTAGGAACCGGAGAGTTCCACACATCCCTATGAATCAACTGAAAGGGAAAAGAAGCAATGGTGGTGGAGTTATTAAACGGGAGGCGAACATGTTTGCTGACACGATAGGCATGACAAGTGTGCTCCTCTATCTTATTACAACTGAAACTGAAACTCCTAACAATATGAGGAAGTGTGACGGGGTTGAGATGACCCAAACGAGTGTGCCAGGGATCAACACCAGCGTGGAGAACAACCGGTGCGGTGGTGGTGGATGAAGGCGAATGCACTCGTCGGGGTTGTCACATTGGTGGAGTACCATCCTGGTTTGAGCGTCCTTAACACAAAAACCAAGCTCGTCAAATTCAACAGTGACAGGATTTCATGATTTAAACAACGAACGGAAATAAGATTCTTAATAAGATGAGGAGGCACAAGTATGTTAGACAAAGATATAGGCATGGAGATAGAAGGAAAAGGAGTTTGCCCGATGTGTGTGATGGGAAGTGTGGAACCGTCGCCGACATTGATGCGGCGGTCGGCGGTGATGTGAGTGAAGGAGGCAAGATTATCAGGATGAGCAAACATGTGAGCCGTGGCCCCGGTGTTCATGTACAAATTATCGCCTCCAGTGTAGTTGTTCGGCAATACGAGCGGTGGGCAGCGCGGCGAGGAGCGCCAGATCCCAAGGCGCCAGCGGCAGGGCCGGTGAGGGGGACGGCGGCACCATAGGGATACCGTAGCCACCGCTCAGCTACGGCGGTGGGTACCCTCCATAGGGCTGCAGAGCCACATAGTACGCCTGGTGTGCCGGTGGGCGCGGCACGGGAAGCTTCAGTGTAGGAGCCCATGGAACCGGCATGGTGTACACATGGACGAGCAAGTCCAGGGGTTGTAGCTGGAAGCCCATGGGGCGGCACCTGGAGCTGCTACTGTTGTTGGTGATGGGGTCGGCAAGAGGCGCGGGCGGGCCGTACGGCAGCGGGAGGAGCCCCGGCTGCTGGGTCGCCAGGTACGGCGGCAGCGGGGCCGGATAAGGCGCCTGGTGGCGCGGCTGCTGCTGGGGCGCTGGGGCAGCGAGAGGCATCGGGGTCCCACCACGGGTGGTGCCGGCAGCCAGGGTGGTGTGGACGGCCCGCGCCTTCACATTCTTCATCCGCCGCCGCCCCAAGCGGAGGTACGCAATGAACTGGACGAAGGAAGGGTTGGGGATGAGGGTGACGTTCGCCACGTTGTTGTCGAAGTCCTCGTTGAGCCCGGCGGTGAGCGTGCTGAGGAGGAGGTCATCATCGATCTTCGCGCCAATGTCGCGGAGCTCATCAACGAGGGTTTTAACGCGCGACAATAGTCGTCGACGGAGGAGTTTTCCTGGTGGCACCCAAAAAACTCTTGGTGCAAAAAAACGCAACGTTGGAGTTGGTTGTCGGTGAAGAGCCCGTTTAGCTTGGTCCACACGGTGCATGCATGGTCAACGTCCTGCACGACCGTCTGAAAGAGGTCCGGCGAGATGGTGAGGAAGAACCACTGAATGATCGTGGTGTCGATGGTGGACCAGTCATGAAACTCAGGGAGAAGGCTGGAGTCGACGGTGCTGTCCACGTGATCAACAAGATGATACTCCTGGAACACGAGGGAGAAGTATATATGTCTTCCACGTGTATTAGGAGGAGTCCGCCTGAGAGAGACGAACCGACACCCGATCGTAGATGTTCAAATTGTGGATGTCGTTGACGTCGGGAGGGTTGGCGTCGGCGAACGGGTTAGAATTGGTGGACGCAGATGACGTGAAGGACGGCATGGCAAGGGTGAGGCGGCTCAGCGGCAGCTGCGGCTTCGAGCAATCCGCCGGGTTCGGCAACGGGCAGGCGGGCGATGCGGCTGGCGGGCGATGCAGGTGGCAGCAGTGGCTGGCGAGGCGATGTGGGCGATCGGGTGTGGGTGATCGGGTGGTGGGTTCGGCTGCGGGCGGCTGGGGAAGTGCGTGCGGGCGGGGGTGGCAGGCGGTAGGAGTAGCGCGTGGCAGGGTGAGGAAGGAGCGGCAGCCGGTGCGGGAGGCACGCGAGTGGCGGCGGCGGCACAGAGGAGGTGTACGGCGGCGGCTGCACTAGGGTTAAAACCCAAAAACTGATTTATTTTTTTTTTGAAAAGGGGGTTTACCCCGGCCTCTGCATCAGATCGATGCATACGGCCTCTCTTATTAATGAAATAAAGAGGTTCAGAACATAAGTCTTACAACCAAATGAAAAAAGGTAGCACGTAGGTCACACAGAGCAACGACTAAAAGACACAAACGGGAAAAGCCACAAACCGGCTGGCATAATATGAGGTAGGTAAACTAGATGCCTATCCTATTACATGATCGCCATCCAAACCGGTTGAAGATATCCCGCGCAACCGTCTCCCACCGGACAGATCCAGTAACCAAACGCTCCCTGGCCTCCGTCGGAGTGAGTAAGGACCAAGTACGGATCAGCGCCGTAGCCCGGAACAACACCTGCAAAAAATGAGTATTTGATGTCCTGTTAAAAACCAAGTCATTCCTGCAGTTCCAAATTGCCCATAATAACGCACATACTCCTACACGAATTTGTCTGGCTGTTTCGGGCTCCGTCCCGAGCAACCACGCCCCAAAAAGCGTGTTTACCGATCTCGGTGGAGTAATATTAAAGGCAATTTGCACGGTGCGCCACAACCCTTGTGCCAACGGGCAATCAAAAAATAAATGTTTGATAGACTCATCCCGATCACAGAAGCTACACCTAGTAGATCCTGTCCAGTTGCGCTTAACTAGATTGTCCTTTGTAAGAATTACCTGTTTATGCACAAACCACATAAACACTTTAATCTTCAAAGGAACCTTAACGTTCCAGACTACATTGGACGTAGGTATCACGGATGAATTAATGATATCAAGATACATAGACTTGACCGTGAACACCCCAGTTCTAGTTAGCTTCCAATACAACTGGTCGGGCTGAGGATTTAGCTGCACCTCCATCAGCCTACGGACCAAGTGAAGCCATGCTTCCCATCTCGGTCCAGCAAGCACTCTTCTAAACTGGATGTTAAGGGGAATCGTCTGCATTACTGTGGCCACAAGGGCATCCCTATGCTGAACAATACGATACAGCGCTGGATACTGAGAAGCCAGAGGCGTGTCACCCAGCCACGTATCCTCCCAGAATCGCGTATCAGCTCCATTACCAACAATACATTTCGTTCTGTTAAAGAAAGTGGATTTAGCCCTCATTAGCCCTTTCCAGAACGGCGAGTCTGTAGGTCTCATAGTGACTTGGGATAAAGTCTTTGAGTACAGATATTTACTCCGTAAAATCTGCGCCCATGTTGCCTCTGTCTCAGAAGACAGCTTAAACAGCCACTTACTCAGGAGGCACTTATTTTTAACTTCAAGATTTTCAATGCCAAGTCCTCCTTGGTCCTTTGGTCTGCAAATAATATCCCATTTGGCCAATCTATACTTCCTCTTAGATTCATCACTCTGCCAGAAGAAGCGAGACCGATAAAAGTCTAGTCTCTTCCTCACCCCAACTGGTACTTCGAAGAAAGATAGCAGAAACATAGGTAAACTCGTGAGCACCGAGTTAATGAGAATCAACCGGCCTCCATAAGACATGAGTTTTCCTTTCCAACAACTTAGTTTTTTCTCAAATCTATCCTCGATGGTCTTCCATTCAGCATTCGTTAACTTACGATGGTGTATTGGAATACCGAGATAAGAGAAAGGAAGAGACCCACTCTCACATCCGAACAATTGTGTATAAGCTTCCTGTTCGTCTTTGGCTCTACCAAAACAGAACAACTCACTTTTATGGAAATTAATCTTCAGCCCAGACAATTGTTCAAAAAGGCATAATACTAGTTTCATGTTCCTCGCCTTGGCCAAATCATGTTCCATAAAAATGATTGTATCGTCAGCGTATTGCAGGATGGATAAACCACCATCAACCAGATGAGGCACCACTCCCTCCACCTGACCAGCCTCTTTGGCCCTCCCAATCAGGATCGCTAACACATCAACCACAATATTGAACAGAATAGGTGACATAGGATCGCCCTGTCGCAGACCCTTGTGTGTTCGGAAATAGTGGCCTATGTCATCATTGACCTTAATGCCAACGCTACCTTTTTGCGTGAACGTTTCCACCTGATGCCTCCAGCGCTCATCAAAACCCTTCATTCTTAAAGCTTGCTGGAGGAACGGCCATTTGACTTTATCATAAGCCTTCTCGAAATCCACTTTGAAAATAACCCCATCTATTTTTTTCGTATGAATTTCATGAAGCGTTTCATGTAGGACCACAACCCCCTCTAGGATGTTCCTATCCGGCATGAAAGCCGTTTGCGTAGGTTGAACAACAGCGTGCGCTATCTGAGTCAGCCTTATCGTACCAACCTTGGTAAAAATTTTGAAGCTGACATTGAGCAGGCAGATCGGCCGAAATTGTTCAATTTTGACGGCATCAGTTTTCTTAGGCAACAACGTTATCGTGCCAAAATTCAGTTGGAACAGCTGCAAGTGTCCCGAGAACAAATCATGGAACATTGGCATCAGGTCCCCTTTGATAATATGCCAACACTTCTTGTAAAACTCAGCCGGGAAACCATCCGGCCCCGGCGCCTTATTACATTTCATCTTGGCAATAGCCTCGAAAACTTCCTTTTCCGAGAAAGGGGCTGTTAACACATCGTTCTCCACTGAAGAAAGTTGAGGGATATCGCTGACCCTAGACTCATCCAGGGATACACTACTCTCCTCTGGTGGTCCAAACAACCTTTTGTAATATTCAGTAATGTATGTTTTCAGGTTGTCTTGGCCAACTATTGTACCCTCCTCTTGCTCCAGCTGGAAGATCCTCTTCTTCCTATGCTTGCCATTAGCAATCATGTGGAAGAACTGTGTGTTCGCATCCCCCTGGACAACTTTTCTCACCTTTGCCCTTAATGCCCACTTCAATTCTTCCTCCCGGAGCAATTCCTTCAGCCTCATCTCAGCCTCATGCTTAATATGAAGCTCAGTGGGTACCAGAACCATAGTTTCTGCTTTTACATCTAAGGTTTTTATAAGTGAAAGGAGCCGTTCCTTCTCAACCTTATACATTCCACCTAGATGTTTAGCCCACCCACGAAGGAAGCTACGGAGATTCCTAATCTTGTTCTGCCACCTCTCAATGGCACTTCTACCTCCTACCTCTTTCGCCCATTCTCTGGCAATAAGATCCAAAAATCCTTCTCTTTCAAACCACGCCATCTCGAACGAGAAAACATTTTTGTTGCCCGAGTATGTAGCCCCGCCAGAATCAAGCAACAACGGCGTGTGATCCAGAGATCCCGCGAGTGAGCGCCTGAACAGTTACCACGGGAAACTTCTGTTCCCAAGCAACACTAGCCAGAACCCGATCCAACTTCTCGTATGTTGGATTAGGCATCACATTAGCCCACGTGAACTTCCTACCTGAAAGCTCAATTTCTCTCAAATCTAAGCTTTCAATAATGGTATTAAACATAAATGACCATCTCCCATCGAAGTTGTCATTATTCTTTTCATCGCGTCTCCTAATTATGTTAAAATCCCCCCCAACCAGAATTGGAAGCTGCTCAGACCCACATACTCTAACAAGGTCTGCCAGGAAATCTGGTTTGAACTCGGACTGCGCTGCCCCGTACACCGCCACCAAAGCCCAGTCAAAACCATCCTGTTTGGACCGCACCCTGAACTTAACAGCAAAATCCCCCATGACCACACTTCGAACTTCAAGAGAGTCACATCTAACACCCAGTAAGATACCCCCCGACCTACCTCTAGGCGGTAGACAATGCCAGTCAAACTCAATCCCTCCCGACAAAGTATTGAGAAATTGAGGTGAGAAATTTGCTCTACCCGTTTCCGACAGGGCAATAAAGTCCAAACAATGCTCAATAGATGCCTCCGCAAGGAACCTCCTTTTAGCCAAGTCCTTAAGACCTCTGCTATTCCAAAAGATCCCTTTCATATTTCATCATGAAATTTTTTAGCCGTACGAATCCTAGCACTCCTACGGACTACAGACATCGGGTAAGTTTTGCGCTTCCACTTGCGCTTAGGGCTGGACGTGCCCTCCCGGTCCATCGTACTCGTAATCGATGGATTATCTACTTGCGTCCCGATATTCTCATCGTCCTCCTCCTGCTCCTGGAGGGGCGGTGCTAGATCATCACAAAAGTTCTCAAGTACTCGAACTCCCAAGGCATCAATTTCAGAGTCATTCATAGGTTTGACCGCAGCTAATTTACGAATTACTTCTAAAGCCCTCTCGGCTTCTAGATCAAGCAAATCGTTAACAGAATTAGTAACTTCACCCTCATCTCTACCAAGTGAAATTCCTAACTGTTGTGCCTTATCCATAATTTGATCATGCGAGAAATGCAAAATAGTATTGGAGGTATTAACAGACATACCAGTAGTGACTTGGACGTCACGAAGCTTGGCCGCCCTCGCGGCACAGCGCTGCTGCATGTCGTCCACCTCCGGATGGCTCTGAAGCCGACAACTCATACGTCGACCCTCAGCTGCCTGGTCCGGGATCCCGCCAAACATAATGACCTCCTCCCGCGAGAATTTATCCAGCGAGCGACCACCTGTCACTCCCCGAACATCCACCCGGTCGCCACCAGGTGAGCGCGGTGAGCGCGCTGAGTCCAGCACTGGGGAGGAGAAGGCCACCTGCCCCCTCCCCCCATCCACCCCGGACCGCCTGTCCGGAGTGCACGTCGCCATCTCGAATATGGCGCCCCCCTCGGGCACCGAGGCCGACGGGGGCGTAGAGGCCACCGGCCCCACGCCCTCCCGCCGAACCTGCGCATCCGCCAGAGGTGATCGCCCAGCCACAGGCGAGCGAGGAGAAGGCTCCCCAACCGGAGGATGAGAGGGGGCCTCCAAAGAATCCCGATCCGGACTCCCAGATGAGGTCAGACCACCCGCCTGCACCACAGCCACGTCACCACACGCTGATGTAGACGAGACAATATCCAAGCTCTCGGGCCCACCGGAATCCTCCACCTCCGTACCCGCAAAATCCAACGGCGGTAAAGAAAACTCAATCTCCTCACCCGACTCCACCCGCTCGCTCCACAGTCTCGGAGGAGCGGAAGCTGGACCAAAGGAACCAAAACGCAGAGTGGTGGTCGGCACAGATACTCCAGGCGCCGTCCCTCCTCCTGCTGCCCTACCCGTCGGCTCCGGCCTCTTGGCCACCTCACTGACAGAATCATCGGCCATCTTTTCCTTACCCGCAGTATCATCATCACCTTCACTCATGTCATCACCAGTGGCCGCTGGAGCCTCTGCGAAGAGACTATCATCCTCAAACTGAATCTCAAGAGTGTAAACCTTCCCTCGAAAGGCCCACTTAACCATGTCGGGTACATAGTCGATGTCCAGAATACTGACCAATAGGCGAGCTATCCCATGAGCTCTAGTGAAATCCATATCAACTCGCTCGGTCTTACCAACCATAATACCGAGACTAGCCACCACCGTGGCATCCCGCAGCAACTCAGACGGAGCCCCCGAAAAGCGCAACCAGGCCTGGATAAGGGGTGTACCCTGGGGCTCAACCAGCTTCCACTCGTGGAACTCAAGAATGGCCTCAGTACCCAAGACCTTACACATCCCAAAACTCAGCAACCGCTGTATATCCTCCACAGATGGGAACTGAACTCTGAAAGTGTTGGTCTCCAGCCTGACAAGCTCCCAATGGAAGTCACCTGGTGCCAGCTCCCTGAGACGCTGAATGATCTGAGCCTCGGACACTTGCCCTCTCGTCACTTTCACTATCCCAGTTGTCGTACTGTGCTCCTCCTGAGGAACCTCCCTCTCAGTCGGTGACTCAAAAAAAGTGAGTTCAGAACAAAAAACACCATAAGTCATGAGGCTCGGTCTCTGCTCCCGCACCAGCGGACACACTCCAGATTCATGTGCAGGCTTACCACAAGAATCACAAAGAGCCGCCACACACTCAGCAATGAAATGTCCCTTATCGCCACATCTATAACAGAGCATTCTCTCTTTTTTCTTAGCAAACTTAGCAGCCCTGTCAACCTCGGATCTGTCAGAGCCATCCGCCGACATAGCCTGAGTCTCGGCGTCGACCGGAACCTCCACAGCGGCCAGTTCCGTCACAACCTCCATCGCCTGGCAACCCAAGTCAGACTCCTCAGCACTGGCATCGACGACCGTCTCAACTGTAGTTTGATGTTGTCTTGGACGGTACCGACCCCCTCGGCCTCCTCGTCCACGATAGCCGCGAAACCCGCCTCTGTTACGATTAGCTGGCCCAGTCGCCCCTTCGACAAAACCACCAGACGGCCCCAAGAAAGGCCGTTCAGCCGAACCATCACTCTGCCAGGCATATCCCCGTCCGCCACCCGTAGACGAGGATCCCCGGTGCTGTCCCTCACCAAATGCATTGTAACCATCGTCACCCCACTGTCCTCGAGGTGCCGCTCGAACATCCGCCCTAGCCTGAACCGGAGGTGGCTTAGCCTGCTGCAACACTGGCGTCGCCGCATCGCTGACCTGCCTAGCCACAAATAGCGGCGGTCTAGCTCCCACCTGCACCACAGGAGGCTGGGCATGGGCACCCAGAGGCGGCCGAGCGAGAACACCGCGGCCCGCAGCAACTCCAGTCGTCGGCGGCCTAGGAGCACCACGGCCCGCCGCCGTCACCGGCGCAGTCGGCCGGACCGCCGCGACGCCGCGGCCCGTAGGCTTGGCGACGGCAACCGCAGCACGCTGGTCGCCGGCAGCACGCCCTGCAGCATGGTCCGCTCTGGGTGGAGGCGCGCCACCACGCCCAGCCACCAGCGGCACGCCGGCGCCGCCGCCACCATTGCCCGCATGGGTGCCGCTGCCGCTGCGACCAGCGGCCGTTGCCTGCGCCAGTCCTCCGCGGCCCGCCGCTGCCGGAGGAGCCCCAGCGGCCGCGCCCGGAAGAGACCCCCGTCCCGCCATCAGACGAAGGGTAGGTATACGAGCAGCCCTCCCTCCGCCGCGATCGAGAAAACAAGGACGTCCGCCTCTGTGTCGAACCCTATGTCGAAACGATCTCGTGCATGGGGTTGTAGACTTGGGCTGCATAACAGGCTGGGCCTCATACCCATCGGTCTGTAACCCAACGTCAACATTGGCCGGTTCACTCAGAACCGGCCCACCCACCAGCTGACCGAACTCACAGCCCAGCAATCCGTTCAAACGAGCGATCCTATGATCGCGGATCTGAGCGCATCGGTCGATCGCCGGCGCCGGCACCGTGGCCGCCGACGACCGCCGAGCCTTCTTTCTCCTTACTATCTTCCATGAATTGTGAGTGATGAAATCGGAAAGAACAGGTTTAGGAAGACACACCTTCGGAATCGGTCCCTTCCATGGCCTGACCGCCGATGCCGCATTCCTCCGATGAACTACACGTCGCACCAGCTCCTTCCTCTCGTCCGGATGTAGCCCCACCCGCGCCGGATCCTCCACCGGCACTACCGTGTCTACGGTCTTGGCCACATCATCTTCATCATATCCTGCATGAAAAAGATCGCCTATCAAATCCGAAGGTGTAGGCGAGTGCGGCGAACCTTCTGAGCCTTCGTTGTCTCCGGCGTCATCCTCGTCGTCCGCCTCCAACAGAGCCCAAAAACGGCCCCCGATGCCTGCCCGCGCAGCCGCCGCGGAGGGACACGGCGCGGCAGCGGCCTCCGCGGTCCCCCGGGGATTCGCTCTAGGAGTCACCCGGGGAGTCGCCCCAGCCATCCTTCGCTCAAACCCAAAAACTGATACCACGTATGATATAGGAATTACGTGTTGTATTTCTCAGATGCAAACACACGTATATATAATGTATAGGAGTGGATCGCAACCTCAACTATACAAGGCAACTAGAAAGTGGGTTCAATACACAGATATGTACAACACATATAATCAACACTTTCTCGTGCCTTTTGGCACGAGTTATTTATTTTGGTGTTGATGATATCTAGGCCCCCACCTCTTGTGGGAACACATCGAACTCCACTGGCCATATGATACTTATCCTTTTCTCTTTCCTTTTTTGCTATAAAAGAAGTGGGAGTGAACCATGTCAAGTGTGTCACGGACACCATTTTGGAGAAGGTAAAAGCTCATTCCATGCATGAAGCTAGGTACTTGCCTTGCCTTGCCATGTGTCACGGACCAAAGTGTGCAATTGACGGAGAAGCATCACAATGAGCAGAATCGCGACACTACTAATGTATCTGAAGGACAGGCCCTGAGCTCAGACACTAAGACAGGTAGAAGTGCATCGATGTTGAGATGAAATGAGAGTAAGTGTACAAGAGAGATAAGGAGTTGGTAGCGGATGTGAGTGGGAATGAGAGAGAGGGAACAACCACAAGACTAGTCACAATGGAGAATAACATACACATATCTTTAGGCTATGTTATCATTTTCATAGTGGGTGGTAACATAAGTGTGGTGATTCATTTATTAAGTTATAGACTCATATTGCATCGGGATATGTGATGTTACAGTAGCTAGCTAAGTTACTGAGACTACATCTCTTCGCATAACACATTGTCACATAAGCAAGAGTTGGATTTGATCTTACTGCTGAAGTTACTCCCACTGTGGCTAGTCTAAGGGATTGGTAACGAAGGTGGCAGGCACGATCAGACTGGAGGATAGATTAGATAATATATACTTAGATCTTTTTGCCAAGTCGAGTTCACGGATCCATATATGTCATGGACTAAAAATTTCTTAACCCCAATTTATTGAGAAAAGTGGAAGTTGCAATTTTTCACTCAGTAACAATGTTTTCTCAATAAAGTCATATTCCACTTCTATGAATCGACTCAGATTCAAGAAAATCTGACTGGATTGGAGATTAGGCAAAACCATTCAAATTTACTAGCACGATCCGCACATATAGAACCCATAATTTATCACCGAGTTATAGATTTGTTTTCCGATAAAAGATGGATTCTATTGGCTTAAAATGGAGCATCAAGTGGATAAAATATAATGAGTAAACATCTGGCCTCTCCATAGATAGGCTCCACATTTGCAACAACAATACACACACAAACAAAACAGCTAGAAAATAGTAATATAAGAGCAAAGCTATGCTTGAGGAAAATAAATAAATTCAAAACAACCAAATATGCGATCGACAAACTTTAGGAATGTCCATATCGGCATCAACCATCTCATGACACCAAAGCGATAACGATGTTCTTCAACATCTACATCTTCTGGAAGTAAGCGATGTCATGACTGGATCCAACCACAAAAGTCCAGAATCTAGGTTTTCACCCTAAAGAACCACTCCTAGCATACCCCAACAATGCCTTTAAGAAGGTAACCACGTCAGGTATAACCAACTCAGGCAAGACCTAGGTGTTCACCCTAAAGCTTGAGACCGGTAATTGAAAAGTGACCACCATCAGAGCCAATCATGGGTTGTCCCTACCACTTTTCCGCGATTGCCTAGCAGCTAAATGGCACGGGGCTAGAAAAGCTACTGCCACCACTACACAACTACCCCTCCGTGTCAACTCATCGTCCATATATTGCATCTCATTGCCGAAGGCAACCGATGGATCTGGAGAGAGTAGCCCTCGTAAAGACCTTTTGATGGACATCACAATCCGTAGCGGGCGGATGCCTGAGTTGACATCACACAGAGCAACACCGACAGTGGAGCACCTCACCAAAGATATCCTAGCCCAGGCCCGTCAGCCCACGTGTCGACATGGCAGAATCTAGAGAATAAAAGGAAGATCAGTCCGCTAGCAAAGAATCGGAGTGCCACAGCCCTCGTTACAGCAACACCCATGACCTGTCACCCATCTCCAAAGAAGCGCCCCTCGACAGCACCCAACGCCTAGCATCACACACTGGAGCAGCCGCACCTGAGCCGCGCACAGCTCTGGCCGATTCCGCAAAACCGCTGATGGCGGCGGCGAGGAAACCTCACGGGGGTGCAGCTGGGGAATCACGAACCAGGTCGATAATGGGAGGCGACCTGGGCTACATGGGGATCATAGGATGATGGAGGATCAAGGAAAACAAAGAAGATGAGCGCGCCACGTTGCCGCTGTCCGCCAGTGGCAGCACCCTCCTGTGGTAGCGAGGGGAGGTGTGACTTCACATTGTAGTTTTCTGTTGGCGGCGGCGGGTGCCTCAAGAGTCGCCCAAGCGACCAGGGATGCATTACATTGTTTTTCGTCTCCTTCTTCATGGCATGCTTACCAGCACCGCATCGAGAACATTAAAGTTTAGGAGAAGATCTTGGGCGGGCGGCAGCTCCTGGAAAACTCCCCTCCCCCGCGTCGCCCTTCGTGCCGGCGGCGGGGGGGCACTAGCCCACACCACCGCAGCCCCTCCCACCCCGACCCCGCACCTCGCCGCCGCCGGAGGAGCGGCCGGCGAAGCCCGTGCCTGCTCCCAGGAAGGTGGCGGCGGGGCGTCTCAGTTGACCCCTGCTTCCAGCGCTTGGCGTCTGGGAGGTCCTGCTGCTGCGCCAGATCTGGCGCTCCTGCTGCCCCCTCCCCTCATCCGCGTCGGGGGCGCCGGATCTGCCTCGTGCTTCCTCTGGCCCGCTCCCCTGGCGTCGCCCGGCGCCCTCCTTCTAGATTCGGCCGGCGCGCCGCGGATGGGGCTTCCGGCGCCCTCGGGGCGGCTCCCATGGCAGGGCCTCGTGGCTGCCTTGGTGGCGGCTCCATCCCGCCGTTCTGCTGGGCTGGGCGCTGCGCCCCGCTTCCCTGCTCCGTGCCTTGCGCCGGCTTCCGCCGCCTCCCCACCCTCAACCGCTCGCCGTCGTCGGCTGCCTGTCTGTCGGACGCTCCGCCTCCCGCCTTCCGGCAGTTCCAAACTGCCACGTCTCTCGCCTCCACCGCCCATCGTCGTCGTGCTTCTACGCGTACTCGCCAACGAAGGTGGCGTCGTGGCTCCTGTGCTCTGGAGCCCTCCACCTCCCAGTTCCCCCGGTGGGCTGCTGCTGTTCGTGGCTTTTCCCGCTGGGGGCGCCGCACCGGTGGTCCTCACCGGTGCCCTCGGCGTCAAGGGTGCCTGCCGGCGTCGCTCCGCCGATCGGATTCATCTGGATCTGGGGCCGTCCATCTTCAGCGCTATCCCGCACTATTGGCGGCTGCTCTGTGACTTGTCGCGTGGAGGATGTGTTTGGGGATGGGGAGAAATCCTTGGTCGGCCTGCTGCTGGCCGAGACAGCGGCGACGCTCCCTGTCGTTTCCATCTTGATGGTGTTGTCTTCATCCCCGGTCTTGTGATGTTTTGGGTGTGCTCAGTGGAGTTCTATGCTTGGTGATGCCCTTCGACTATGCCGGTGGCACACAGGTGTCGTGGCGTCGTCTCGGCCCGGCGTGACTGTTCGAATGTGCCCCATGACACAGGTGGTGTCGCGGCGTTGTGCAGTCTTGGTTGCTCCGGTGCTTTTCGATTGCATCGACGGTGCAGTGTCACGGTTTAGTCTTGACTCACCGCTGCAGTTCGAGCGCTGGTGGTGCCCCCTTGTTGTGATGTTTTGGGTCTGCTCTGTGGAGTTCTATGCTTGGTGATGCCCTCCGACTACGCCGGTGACACACGGGTGCCGTGGCGTCGTTTCGGCTCGGCGTGACCGTTCGAATGTACCCCATGACACAGGTGGTGTCACGGCGTTGTGCAGTCTTGATTTAGTCTCGGCTCGCCGCTGCAGTTCGAGCATCCGTGGTGCCCTCTTGTTGTGTTGTGTCCCCCCTCACCATGTGTTGTTTGTGTGTTGTTTTTGCTTTATTTCTCCCCGTCTGTGCCCCTGTACTTCTGGTTCACTTGAACCCTATCTTGTATTAGGCTGCAAAGCCTATAGGCAACAAATGAATACAATTCAGGTGAGGAGGATCTCTTCTCCCCCCCCCCCCCCCCCCCCCCCCCCCCCCGTTGAAAATTCAAAAAAAAAGTTTAGGAGAAAATTTTACTTCACCCAGCCTTTGCTCTTAACATTGATGCACACCGTCTTTTCTGTATGAGTGTCATGATTTTTATCTTGTAGTGCAGACCCACCGCACACCCACCATGATCCTCAAAAAATATTTTTATGAGTACCAATATTGTGTCCTGATGAGTGGTAATTAGGTTGTGTATCACCTGTTAATTTTAGAAATTAAACCCGGGTGATTAAGCTGCACCACCTTCTGCCTAACCGCCGAGCTAAAGCTCTTTTTACACCACTGAATCATAGACGCAACCATGCATGCGCAGATACATCTGTTACCAACAAACCCCATCTGCCATCCACGGAAAAAATAACTTGGTCGTGCTGGTAGGTAAGCATGTATTTTCTTTCTCGGATTTGCTCACCAACATACAGACACGGATGAAAAAGGCTAAGACGAAGACGTACTTGTAGTGAAGTGAATTGACTGCCACGAGACCGCTTTCTCCGCTGAATTTTGACATGCACGAGCCAAGCATTCTAAAGTGATCGTGTTAGATGGAGCCGCCTATCCACCCCCACGTACTCTTGTCACATCTATTTTCCCACCAACTTCACACTATAAATTATCAGCACACTAACATCTTCTTCCCCATCACCAACCCACATCCCTCCACGATGGCACGCAAGCTCATGTACCCACGGATCCTCGCAGTGCTCGCACTCGTCATGGCGACGGCGTGGACGCCGTGCTCCGCGGACACGACGGTGCCAACGATGTCCCCAGCAGCGGCAAGGGGAGACAACGCACCCGTCCGAGCTGCTGCAAGTGCGCCGGTAAGTTCAACAGTCGCCGTACCTGCAGCCGGTGCAGCGACAACGCAAGCCACGGCCATGACGTCCAACAAGATCCCGTTGGCGCCACCAGACGTGGTCGAGCCGGCAGCGGAGGTGGTGTCGGCGCTGCCGGTGCCGGTCCCCGAGACTCTTCCCAGCGCAGAAGGCCTTGGCTTCGGCAGCAGCGGGTTCAACGGTGGCCAGGGCGGCTTCGGATGCTGCGGAGGTTTCGGGTACAACGGTGGGCTCGGCTACAATAACGGACCGTTGTTCTTCAACTCGGCGCCGGCGAGAAGATTGAGCCTGACGAGCATGGCGACCGGAAATGGCCTCGCGGCTCTGCTGGTTGCTGGTGCTGCGGCGATGTTTTATGTGTGATTTGTACTGTACTAGTTTTTATTATTTTTTGGGGAAGGGGCATGCATCAACTGACATGTATCACAGGCAGTTAATACTCCAAATTTAAAGTAAGATCATAATAATATACCATACGACGTACTACAACATTGAGTATAACTTAGACATACACATGCACGTTCTATGTAATACTTCAAAATTCTACGGTACGTACCTACACGATGTCGCATGTGGTTTGGTAATGACCCGTACGTCGACGTACCACATGCACACGGCATGCCCCATGCTACACCAGCTAGCTACCACATACATACACATACGCACGTCTTTACTTGTTTGTGATCTTGTATTCTGTTTCACACCGCCTCTCCACCTAAGGGCATCTCTAGCCGATACCCTAAAAATCTTTTTTAGAACGAAGGCTCAAGAAGAGCCTGATTTTAAATTAACAAAGCCATCAACCGGCCAGGATTACAGGACTGCCACTTACAACAAGAAAACAAAGAGCGGAAATAAAGATACATTGTGCTCAGTAGAACAACTCGAAGGCATAGAATGACATTGAACGCCGCTAAGCCGAAACCAGCTAACCTACTAAGGCTATGGGAGGAAGGCACCACCGTGCATGTTTTGTGTCACTGATTGCCATCAAAAGGAAAATAGGGGCAACACATGACCTGACTCCGCCTCCGCAAAGGGCCCCTACCCTTTCACCCGGGCTCGACAGGTGCCGCACCGGCGGCCTGCGGAGTGCTTCACCCTAGAACCCAGATCAGCATTCCCAAGCAACCGAAGGAGAGGCACCAGGAACAAACCCACACGAAATGGGGAGCCGAACACCCAGTCACCGTTGCCGGCAGCAGCAAGGCAGAGCACCGGACGAGAGTTGTCAAGACGAAGGCGCTGAAAACCCCGGAGAAGGCCAAGAGTATGCAGCACCACGCATCGGTCAAGGATAGGAGGCACCATAGCCCATGGCACGAGAGAGGGACCCCGATCCCCTCGCACCAGCGGCTGAAGCCCTCCACACCTGGACCCGAGCAAGTTGCCGAAGATGAAGATCAGGCCAATACAATCCGCCGTCGAACCACCACCGACTCCACCACCACTTGAGCACTTCCCTGACGACGCCTTCAGGAATGTTCACGCCACCAAGGTGCCGTCGTCGCCATGAAATGAGGAACTGAGGCTTTCATCTGAGCTGCTGGGTGGGGTGGGAGGTGAAGGAAGCCCACCGAAGCCTTCAGCAAGGAGAACGACGCCCAAAGGCGACATCTTCAATGTGGCTGCCGCGCCGGCCAGGGGTTTCCCCCGGATCCGCACCCAACCACCAGATATGCACAACCGGCATCCAGAAAACGGCGGCCAGAGCCACCAGGGACAGGGGGCGGCGCGGATCGGAGCAGATCGAGGATGAGGACGCCGATTCTCCAAGGTACAGCCGGCCTACAAGGAGCTGCTGCAGCCGCCGACGCCCGCCACCTCCATGCCGCCCGCACGACCGGGGAGGCGACCCACCTGCACCCTGCGGCGCCGCCCGCCGCACAGGCCACGCCGCTGGCCGCCGCCCGAGGCCGCCGCCCCGGATGCCGAGGCTCTCCACGCAAAGTGGATCCGCCAAAGTCCCCGCCGCCCCCTTCATGGGTGCCGAGCGGCCGCGCCGCTGGCCATCTCTGGCGGCGGCGGAGGGAGGGAGGGGGGCGGGGGGACTAGGTGGCGGCGGCTAGGGTTGGCCCCCGAGTCGCCTCGAAGGAGACGACGCGCGCGGGGGGGAGGGGGGAGCTTACATGAGTAAAATTTTGAGTTTACTCCTGTAAACCGGACCAAGACGAGTAAGAATACGTGGTCCCATCACAACACTCCAGCCCAGAATCCACCACAACCGAATTTGGGCCGCCGCCACCACCAGCTCGTGTCCCCCCACTGGCTCCGCCCCGGGCGCCGCCAGTGCCACATCCCACCCGTCCGTCGCCGCTGCCGGATTTGGACCGTCGCCGCCACTAGCTCTGCCCCGGGCGGCCGCCTGTGAATGAATTAGTGAAATTAGTATTACTCAAAATAATTAAGTTTCAAAGGAAGAATGAATTAGTGGCCTTGTTGTTACCCTTTAAGAAGAATGAAACGGAAAATTAAAATAAAATAACAATATTTGCACTAAAATTGGGGGGTTTTATAATGGGTGTGGCTAGGTCTCAGTCGACAGAGACTTAACCAAGTCTTAGTCAAGTGATATAGTATGTAAGAAGAAAAAAAAACTGAAAAAAGTTGTTCGAATCTCCATGTAAAATGAAAGGAAGATAGCATCGACTGAGACATAACGAAGTCTCAATCGACTGAGACTTAGCAAATCGGTAAAAATAATCCTATAACAGTGGAACTTAAAAGAAAATAGTTTCCTAAGAAGAAACTAATTATTGCCATAGATATTATCCTCAACGAAAAATGAAAAAAACATAAACATAATCAAAATACTAAAGTTTCTAACAAAATGAATTAGTGCCATTGGTATTATCCTTGAAAGTAATTGAAAGCTTTAAAAATACACACACAAATTTGTACTGAAATTGCACTTTGGTAATATGCAAAAAATAAGCATAAAGTACGTAATTCCTATCTCTAACATTCTTTCCACACGTATTTTATTGTACTTGCGTGTATACATGTACACTGACCCGACATCCTAAAAATACCGATAAAGGAAATAAAATAAAAGCAAAAATACGTATAAACTTTTAAGAAAAGGCAATGGATAACTGGCTTCCAGCTCAATAGGAAAACCGAATTGCCCCATAAGGGGCAAGTAAAAAATTCTGTGCAAAAAGCCATGAAACAACACCAGAAAAGAAAAGCATAGTCAATCATGGCAAAATAATCTGCTATCAGAAAATTATGTTGCCAAAATTTAAAAACCAGGCACCTTGGGCAAACTCTTCTCTCAAAACTACGTCAGCGAGCCCCTGGATTTGCCTCCCCTCTGCTTGCCGCTCCTGCGGCAGGTGGCGGGAAGGGGAATCCAGGTGCCTCTGTAGTTTAGGTTAGGGTCTTTTAGTCATTGCAGGGGAGGTTCTCGGGCGGATGGCGGCGCTACTTCTTAAAGTTTGTTTTCCGGGCTCCGATACTCTTTGAGTACGTCTGTCTGGACGTAGTCGACGGAGCTCATTCGTAAATTCCTACCATCTCTTCGGGGCGGTGAGGTTAGGGTTTCTCGTCGTATATCGATATTTAGTGTCAGGTGCTACAGATGTAAACAAGGATTCAACGATTGTGGATGAGGCTACAGGGTGCTGATCCTTAGAGGCACGTGCACGAAGACTTCCCGGCTGTCAGCGACAAGGTCAAGCCGGCTCCAGTAGGGGAGCAGTGACAACGGCGAGTCGGCGGCTCCTTCTGGCGGCAATAGTGTTTGTTTGGGGTCTTAGAATCTCAATGTAAGTTTTATTATGTTCGAGATGGTTTGTCCTTCCGCTGAACTTTGATGATATATCTGAATCATTTTTGAAAAAAAAACTTACACATAGTTAAAGTGCTGAAAAAATGCTAAAAGTAACCAAAAATATCTGACCATTAAGCAATATAAAATGTCTCAACTCTTATGTGGGACGAATGAAGAGGTAGATTTTGAGGCAACTGCTTGCTTAACTAATTAACGAAAGCATGCACTCGTATAAATTCTTTGCATGCAGGCAGGCAAGAAGATCAAGTACACAGACCTACTGGTTATGCCGAACAAGACCTCGACTTGGTAGATGAACAAGGAAAATGTGAGGAGGCTGATTTCTACGTGGTTGTCTTTAGAGCATCCACAATGTGCATTTTTCCTGCTTTAAGCGTCTGCCTCTGTAGTGAAGTACTGAATTGCCTGCCACCACTCTGCTTTCTCAGCTGAATTTTGACTCGACGGGCCAACGGTACTAAAGCGATGTGTTAGATGGAGTAGCCTATCTCCCCACGTACTCTTTTCTCCCCTATTTTTCCCACCAACATCACTCCATAAATCATCGGTACACTAGCATCTTCTTCTCCGTCGCCAACATACATCCCCTACACTATGGCTCGCAACCGCATGTACCCATGGAGCCTCGCACTGGTGGCGCTCGTTCTGGCCACGTCGTGGATGTGCTCACTTCAACCATGCTCCGCTGACACGATGGTGCCTCAGCCGACCACGACAGCGGCAAGCGCAGACAACGTACCCGTCCGAGCTGCCGCAAGTGTGCCGCTTGGTTCACCGGCTCCCACACCCGCAGCCACACCGGCGACGCCACCGATGGCCACGGCGTCGAAGAAAATCCCGCTGCCCGTGCCGGTACCCGAGACACTTCCCGGCGCGGAAGGCCTCGGCTTCGGCGGTGGATACGGCGGGCAGACGGTGCCCGGCGGCGGCCTCGGTGGGTTCAACGGAGACCAGGGCTTCTTCGGCGGATGCTGCGGAGGCTTCGGGTACAACGGCGGTCCTGGGTATAATAACGGGCCGTTGTTCTTCAACTCGGTGCCCGCAACAAGATTGAGGCTGAGGATGGTGGCAACGGGAAACGGCTTCGCGCCTCTGCTGGTGGCTGGTGCTGCAGCCATGTTTTACGCGTGATTTGTATTCTATTTTACTTTATCTTCTTATTTTTTGCTGCAGAGAGAAGACATATATGTTTGCATCATCAATTAATACAGTTTGGCTAAATCACATCTAGATATGCCATAAGTATTGCACATCTAAGTACTATGACATTGATTTTTACACGGAGATTCGTGTGGATATTTCTTTTCATTTTTTTTCCTCTTTATGCTTGATTCACTCATTTAGATGTGCAATAACTTGGGCACATCTATATATGCCATAGACAAACCTCAATTAATATGTATCACTGGTTAATATTTAATGTAAGTAGTACATACAAATATACGATACTATGTTAGGGTCATTTTGTCAGCATTAGTGGCTGGGACGCGTCCTGGGCGCATCTCTTGAGGCAAGACTGTACGCATTAATTATGCTGCCATATTTGTTAACGTCTCTACATGACTACTATATACATATAGCTTTGTGCAAAAATGGATAGTGTTTTTCTCAGTCATATGGCAGTCGACCTATGCTTCACAAATGAAATGCTTTGAAACTTGAGGATACAAATTTCAAAAGGAAGTTTTGGCGCATTTACAGATGGACTATCCGTTGAACTACAATTTACAAAGTAGTGACTAAGTATTTGTTGAACTACTATTTACATAGTACTCATAGTTATTTAATTAAGCTTACCATAGTATCCACTCAGCACCCAACTTGAATGACCATGAAAACCCAGTACTAATTATATTTGAATCCTTGCACTCAAAGAAAAGAAAATGCCATCTTATGGAAGACAAATAAATTAAGTTCTAATACTTTTGTATTGGCAATAGAAAAGGCAAAGTAACACACTCGAATTACATATTAAAGAAGGAAAGAGAGAATTTATATCTCAACGATCAAAATGAAACATGCTAGTGCTACAATATCAGACGCACAAAAAATGAGAAAGCAGTAGAATATGGCAGTGCATTTAAACTATATGCATTAATTCTATTACACACGACCCCTCTATCAGAATATCAAGTCATGTCACCAGGCAAATGTGTATTATTGCTTCTAATCAGTAAGACATCAGGATCAACAACTTTGAGTTTGTAAAAAGGAAAAGTAATTATATGTTAGATAGCTAGAAATCTTGCCAAATCATAAACACACTGTTGCGGGTAAGTGATTCCTAAATTCAGAGCTACAAAAAAAATTTAGCATCAACAAGACTTTTGCTTAAAGAGAGTACAACTGTTAAGGTGATTGGCGATTTTACGAACTGTCCATCCAGCCTAATCTAACGGTGGGAAAATAGGAGTTACGAGGAGTTATAAAACTAAAATTACAGGCAATTACATATAACGTGGGACCAGTACATAATTTTAGTTGGACCAATTAGAATTTTAAAGGGTAGATCCGTCATTTTTTTATTTCCGCTCGCAATATGTCCATTCGTCTCAACCCCGATCCAGTCTCATCCCCGATCCACTCATCTCCTCTAACGACGGCGTCCGCCGCTTGCCACGCCGTGGACTACCGGTTTCTCCCCGCCAAGTGCCCCACCATGCCGGCCGCCGGTCTCCACGCCGTCGACTGTCACAGTCCTTCATCGCCGGATGTGCCCCGCGAAGAGCCCCGCCCCGCGCGAGCCCTCCGCCGCCGGATGTGCGTCGCCAAGTGCTCCGCCCCGCGCCAGCACTTCGTCGTCGGATCCCCGTCCAGCGCGGCCAGCCCCCCGTTGCTGGATCTGCGCCGTCAAGAGCCCCTCTGCACGAAACCGCAGCCGGATCCCGGCCCCGCGGCAGTCCTCCCCCGCCGGTTGTGGCCCCGCCTGGAATACTCCCACCCAGCAAACCTCCCGTAGCGCCGAGCCGTCTTGCTCATCGGTGCAGCGTCCATCGCCCAAGTGTCGGCTCTTCAGGTCAGCGCATCCCCCCATTGCTAGTTTCCATCGTGGTTTGACACGGGGAGTTCATGACATTTTGTTTATTTACTTATGTGGATTAGGTAAACGTGATTAGGACCAGTGGATGAGTGAGCTGACTTGGAACTCGTCGGATTAAATTCATATACACCGATTTTGTTTACATTTTCTCTGCAAAGTCAGTATGGATTCAGAACCTACGTGCTGTGAAAAACAGTTACAATAGGAGATTCAGCCCATGTTCTTCTGATTCTGATTATGCACTGGACTATAGCCATTTTCCCACAGCGGCTCATCCACTATTGGATAACCACCATGCAGCTTGTTCATTTTAGATGACCCTCTTGCTGATTTCAATAGTTCTCTATGCTGAAGCTTCAAAATGGGACTAATCTGTATTGGTGAATGTAAGATTCAGAGAAAGTGAATATCAAGTTGTTGGTGACTGCAAAAATTTGAAAGAAACGACTCTGATTTCTTCTAGTGAATGACATTGTTGAAGTTGATGTTGGTTTGTAATCTTAGTAGTTCCCTGTGTGATTCATGCTGCAGTTTGGTTTACAAGTCTCATGCTACTGACAAACTTTTACACTTCATACATGCTACTTAACTGCAGCAACAGACCAAACAACTGATGAACTTGTGAACTCAGTGTTTACACAAGGGAATAAACAACTAACAAGATGGCTGAGTTTCTTATACATGCATTTCTCGTAGGTGATAGCTGTTGATCGTAGGTATGAAAAAAGATAGATGTTGTCAAGAACTCGAATGGCATTGACATAGCCAAGCTGATCAAGCACTCGGCAGAGAACCGCGGGATCAAGGGCTCTGACAAAAGGCGACGCCGTCGATCCGACCTCGCTGCTCATGGAAGAGTGCGACGTGCTCATCCCGGCAGCTCTGGGAGGAGTCATAAAAAAGTAATCTTCTTCTTCCTCGTCCCAGCTCACTTCATCCTATCTTCTATCAGATTAATGCTCTGAAGTTCAGTTAGAGTATCCTCCTGGCTGCTATTTTTTTCTGTATCTGAAAACATTTTTTTTAATAAATAGTCCTTTCGATTTTCTTCTTCTACTAGGGACAATGCTAATGCCATCAAAGCAAAGTAAATCATCGAGGCTGTTAACCACCCAACAGACCCCGAGGCCGACGAGGCAAGAACACCAACATTTTGCCACAAAACTAAGCTGCATTTGTTGACACATTCACACATTGACTGACAGCAGAGAAATGTTCATGTTCGTGGTGCAGATTCTGGCAAAGAAGGGCGTGCTGATCCTACCGGACATCATGGCCAACTCCGGCGTAGTGATGGTGAGCTGCTTCGAGTGGGTGCAGAACATCCAGGGGTTCATGTGGGACGAGGAGAAGGTGAATCGGGAGCTCAAGACATACATGACCCGCGCCTCAAACATAGTTCTGAATATTTAGGCAATGTATGGCACTGTAGAAAATGGACAGTAGTTATGTAAAGTATATCTTTGAAAACTAGAATTGGCTCAATTTGGAAGAATGCCTACATCATATGAACTTCTTGCCCGCTTTGCACGCGTTGCTACATGTGCATTATCATGCCTCAGCCATAATCATTGCCGACAAATATGGAACAGAAGAAGTATGTCCCCTATTTTAGTCCTCTCTGTCATGTTCGCGTGCACAACCTATTTTGCCAATGAGCAAGTTTAGGATCTGTTTGTTCTTCGATGATCTTATGCTGGTTGCCTGGTTCTCATTGTCGTCATAGTTGTCTAGTTAGTAAGCAGAACTCTGTTAGAGTAAACCTAGCTGGGACATCTGTTTCAGTATTGTTACCCAACAGACTTAGGCCTAGATTTATTAGTTGTAAATTCGTTAGCTCCATGTATTGCATTAGTTTCGATGCAATACATAAGCTGCAATGTACCAACTCTTGTCGACATGTCTATATCAGTATAAAAATGGTACATGGTGTTCCTGATGCTATTCCTTCTTATTTTCTGCAGGAGAGGCTGTCATTTGACAATACGGTTCTGTGTGTTCATTGACTGCTGGTGCTGCAGCCTGAAATTTTTCTTGTGGAGTCGACTGAAGTAATCCATCAAGCTAGCTGCATTATTGATTCTATTCTTTTTGCTGGCGAGGTAATAATCTCCCACTCAACTCGTGATGTGAGAAATAGTAGTGTAACCATGATATTTACATCATTGCTCATGTTTTCTATATGCTATGATTTTTCTTCTGTAATTACCCTGCCTCAGCCATAATCATCATCCACTTAAACCAGAACTGTATACTTACGCAGTGTATGGCGCCGTTAGAATGGGGAGCATGCGTTTGTAAGTAGTCACTTATTGTAGTGTTTTAGATGTAAGGTTACTCCGATGCAGAAAGGTATGGATCAGATGGTGCAAATGATAGAAGTGGAACTTGCAGCTCATTAGCTGGGTTTTTTTTCTAAAAAGAACCAATGAAAAGTCAAGCATTTGGATGGACATAAGCATACAAATAATATGCAAAAACATTAGAACATAAGTGTAGTCTTTAATTCAAAGAACATGCTATGAAGATCAATCATTATGATCTGCCCTTGAAGTGCCTCTCCGTGTAGCCCATTCATGGCTGTACAAATGGGCTGGACACGGCGTTTGATGGTTTGCGCTTGCGTCTTTTCGACTCCACTTGTTTAACGATAGTCTCTGTGTCAAATTGTTGTTTTACTGGATTACTAGGAGGGGCATTCTTCCTCAGGCGTCCACGTTTACGCTTTGGGGAACCGGATGTGTCTGGTTTGTTTGTAACATCAGGGTTGCTGACAATCGTGACGTCGTTGTCTGCACCTTTTCGTTCCTCTGGAATACTGGCTTCATACTCGTCCTTATGTAGAGGAAATAGTGGTGCGTTACATGCAATCATGAAAGGTAGGAACTACATGACATGAAATGCTAGTTGTGTAGAACTTACCTCTATAGGATTCTTGTATGATTTTTTCCGAAGCTTGTTGCAATCCGTCCGCAGCAGGCTTGAACATATTTGCCAACTGAAAATATGTATTTCTGCCTGAATTAGATAGTGACGCATAGGTTAGGATAGCGGTGAAGCATAGGTAGTGCATGATTGCAAATGTAATTTAGTGTTCGGCAGACCTGTGTGAAATCCTCAGTAATTTTGTCTCCGTCCCATGTCAACATGTATTTGAGTGTGTACGCCCCACAGGAATAACTGTGATGTAAAGTTGAAGTTAAGTATTGTAATGTAGGTGAGGAATCATGTAGCTGCCTATACGTACCCATCCGTCTGTTGTGGTATGTTAGTATAGCAAGTGGTTTTCCACTGGGTAATATTGATGGGTTTAGGCGGTGTTACCAAGCCATCCTCGATCGCTTCGTTGATACACGCCTGAATGGACTCCACCTGGTGTATGAGGAGTAATTCAAGGGATTGCGTCAGTGCTTTTCAAAAAGTGTCACATGAGGTAAGAGAAAGCAAGAGAGCAAGCTTACCAGTGCAGTTTCCTTGGCTATGTCACGATATGCTTGGATGGAGTTTAGGACCTGGATCTCTTCTTTGTCTAAATTAAACACGAGTAATAACCAGTGCATGATGTGCACATTCATTGGGACACGTGCCTCGCAGAAAATTAAAGCGGACTCAATTTAGGGAAAATCAAGATATACAATTAAACAAGTCAGGAAACATGCATACCATTTTGCGTCCTACAAATTTCGTTGCTACATTAGCAACATGTGGGCTTTTGCATCCCATTGGAATACCCCCAAATTCGCCTAGCAATCTTCTGCTTTCTACAGTGGAAATGAATGATGTAGCATCAGTTGCAACATTGCTAATGTGTGCATATGCATTAATAACCTGCAAAATTTGTAGTCATGTAATATGGCACAATTTAGAATACTTGATGTAGATTGCAGTATACGGGCCTTACGTCATCAACGAAGAATAGTTTGCTAACATTTGGCTTGAGTTGATGAACTGTTAGCACAATGTCTTCAATGTAAACTACCTCAACAAGGTCGTGACTCCCTCGGATGAAAAGTGCAGCCTCATAGTCTTCATCTGTCAATATGTAATCATTGTTGAATACAGGCTTCCGTGGTGGGATGTCTTGGTCCAACTCCTTGTTTTGCACCGCAGGTTTTGCACTAGGTGTACCAGCAGAAGTCCATGCTTTCCATGCATCAAACCCAGGAGTTGATGAAAACTTGTCATTGCTTGGTTGCTCTTGTTCCTAAAATTAGAAGTTGGTCAATGAACATAAATTAGCTCATGTTAGCAAGATGATGGGCCATAGTTATCACCTGTACGTATGCATTCTTCTTCGTTGATTGTTTGTTTGTTTCACCTAGGGATCTTAATTCATGTAACATGAAATGCATAGAATGAAAATATAGGAAATTATGGGTAAAATTGATGTTGTAGTATCACTTACCTGGAGTTCCCTTTTGAGGTCTCCAACTTCCCTTTTGAGGTCTCCAACTTCGTCCTCCAGCTTGGACAACCTAGGTTGAGTGGCAATTTTACCCCTTATGTTTATCACGTCCTCGGTCACGGTGATTATTCTTTTATCTAATTTGTGCTCTACTTCTACTACTTGTTTGACCAACTTCTTCTCTTGTTCTGCAAATAGATCGTTCTGGGTTTGAAGTATCATGTCCATCTGCATAAAAGAAATGTCAACTCGTTTTGTTAGAAGAAAAATAAGTGTGGTTAGGTGTGACCTTTGTTGTGTTATTGAAAAGGATGTGTCTTGGAGCAACTTACTTGTTGGCTACTCATAGTTTGACCTCATGGTTGTGGTCGATAGCTAGCATCTTCATGCGCATGTGTATCTTTGTTGGTATGCTGGTCATTTGTAATGTTGGTTGGCTCCAGATCGCCAATGTTCATGATAACCTTTGATAAGATATAAAGAATCAGTACTAAGAAATAAATATGGTAAATAAAGAAGTCAAGTCTAGAAAGGTACCAATCCATTATACAGGCCTCCTTTCAAGTAGGCCTCATGTCTTATTTTAGTTGTGGCTTCATCCCTCCGTGCCATCAGCGGATGGGGTATACGAGAATACATAAGCAAGCCATCACGGACATGTTCCCAATACCAAAATTGTAGGAAACATTAGTTCAACAATGATAGAGATATATGCATCATATGAATAATAGTAGAATGACAACTAGTGTTGTAGCACTTACTTGGAGCAAAGCCAGATTTCCTTGTAGATTCACTTGGTCCACATAGTTAAAAGCATTGATGGATGTCAACAGATGGTTAAGTGTGAAACATCCCCAGTTAAAATAGGGAATTCTTGCGACGTCTTGTACAAGGACGAAATATTTGGCGTCGACATAATCCTGTACCGTGGGTGCTAACATAGTGCCAATAGCATACAAAACAAACCGCCTGATGAAATGATCATCTGGAGTTTTGGTGGCTTTAATTTTCTTCTCAAGGTCACTCAGCTTAAGTCTTCCGTCAGTTTGATAAACGCTTAACAGGTTTACATCTATTGGTTTTCCCATTTCCATATATATATATATATCTTCCCCCTCTATCGGAAGGTCCATTAATTCATACACATCTGTTGGAGTTATAGGAATGTCCTTACCAGCAATGTGAATACTCTGCTTTTTTCTGATGTAGCTCTTGGCTAGCAGCACCAACGTAATACATCGGAGAAGCACTGACTTCATTTGCGTTAGCCCTCCAAGACCAGTTTTAGTGCAGATGGCCTTTTGGTGGTCGGGATCTAATCTGTCGATCATGTGCGCAATCCTTGAAGGTGAGCACGATAACCTCATATTTGCATGTTTCACACTGAGTTCCTTCAAAAAATCCTGAAATATGTGTAATGGGTAAAAGAACTATGTGTTTTCAAAGATTTTAACCTAACTGGGATTAACATACCTGATTGGTTACGTCTAGTAGTGGCAATTCTGTGTCAGCATAACTACTGGAAGAACTAGCCATTCCTGCAAAATATGCACAAAGATAGACTGAATCAATTTTCTCTACTGTCGTTCATGTGAATATAATATGTGGTATGTACTGAATCATTCTGCCATTTGATATTTGTATACAGTTTTGGATTAAGTTGACCTCACTTGTTGACTAAAGGGTGTAAAAATATCAGGCGACCGTGATGCTGATGGGTGGATGAAGAGGAAGCAGTATTGTCGTATCACATAGGCCAGGTAGGTGGTTGACACCGGCTCGGATCCCCTAGGTGTGCCTGGCGGCTCCGATCGCGCCGGTCATCCCCTGGGTGATCCTGACGGTGGCAGCGGCGTTCCTGTGGATGTACGACAGTTGCTGGGCGCTCCAATTTTGATTGTCCACCTAATTCATGTAGCTGCGGGCGGTACCCATGGCGCCAAATAAATGCACGTTCGAACATAATCATGTACGAGCCTGTTTAGATGACAAGAGCCGGCATTCTCACCTTAAATACGAAGTGTCGATGAAGAACAAGCAGCGACGTCGTATTTCGTAGGCCACATGGGCGGTTGCCGGCGGCTCCTTTCTCGTGGGTGAGGACGTCGGCATTCGATGGGACTGGCTTTGGAGGAGAAGATAGCGTGTGCGGCGCACGGAATATGAGTGGAAAATGGCGATCAAGCCGGCTAGGCCAGTTGGATAGGAGGTTGTTGCAAATAGTGCGGGAGGTGGGAGGGGAGTTTGGAAGGGCCGATGGATATGCACGTGATAAGTGTTAATCCAATTCTTTTGGCACGTCTGCTTCTTTTTTTAGAAGGGCCCGTGGATGGGCGGTCCCACTAGTAACAATAGAAGTAGCCCTTTTCACAAAATAAAAACAACAAAGTAGCATTGATGTGCAAGCACCGCTACTCACTATATCGGTATTTGTGGGTCATCCACTACGGGTATTCGCCGGCCGCCGCGCTCCAGCCCACGCCCGCCTCCCTCCTTCCCATACCACCTATGCCCCAGACCCGGTAGGGCTCTGGTTCCTACCAACGATGGGTTCGTCCGATTCCTATAGCCCATTCTCATGTTTAGTTAGTCGAACGGACCGGAACCCACCAATCCCAAAAAACGGAATATTCGCTCTATATGCGGAACCGAGGGATACCTCCGATTCGGCCGGACGATAGGGAATGAGCCCCTCGCACGCACCCAGCCCTGTCCTCTCACGCATCGCCCCCCGATCTTGATCTGTGCCCCTCCCCGCTCCCTCTCTGGCATGCTGATACTCCTCACTGGATTGACATGCCCGGAAACATGCCGCGTGACTCAAATTCCGCAACTCACGGTACCTCACAAGGCTTTCCGAATAGTCATACATCTCGCTCTTTCTGGTCTAAGGGAATGCAGACTTTGCACTCATCGTCCACCTCATGGGAACACAACACCTAGGCAGCAGTTCCACTTGACGTATTCCCAAGATGTAGAATATGTGAGAGCATGGTGTTCCCAAGCACTCCAGCTTACGACAACAGCAACTGATCATGTACAGAGAACCTTCCTGCAGCTCACAGCGCACTTCGAACTTCTTCTCTCTTCTATCGATCTTAGCCACACCATATGTAGTCAACTCCCATGCATCTAGTATCTCACTGATAACACATTTGCTGACGGCATTTATGCTCCATCTGACCAACTCAAACATACAAGGAGTGAAAACTCGGGCAGCATGTTTCTCAAGACTTGAAGCATCCACGTCTGTAAATGGAACGGACTGCAAGGCCACGATGTCTAGGATCGCCTCATTCAAGCCTCGTCCCGAAAGGCAACGCTCATAGTGCTCTAGCATATCAAACAATGTCATCTTACCCTCAAGAGGTGTATGTAGCACAGAGTTTAGGCTCTCACTCCGCTGATTGCTGCTCAATCCTAAGAAACAGCGCCCCACCAGGTATGGAGCACACCACAACTTCCTCATCTAATACATCTGATGCAACCACGACTCCTCACTTGTCACTTCATTCCTTTGTAAGAACTCTATCCATTTTCTCTCATGCTCTTCAATACAAGACGAGTCATATATGAAAGATCTGAATTCTTCCCTAACCTCGTCCTCATGCAGATGGCGTACGATGTTCTGTTGAATGTGCCATACACACAGCCTGTGGTATGAGTCAGGCCACACCACCCTGATCGCTCTCTGCATTGCAAGGTCCCCGTCAGTGATTACAGATATCGGATGCTTCTGCGCCATGGCTTCAGAAAATGTCCGCAATATCCACTCGTATGCCTCGTTAGTTTCATGAGAAATGATCCCGCATCCAAAGATAACTGTGCTGCGGTGGTGATTCAACCCGACAAACGGCACAAACGACAAATTGTACTTATTGGTCCTGTATGTGCTATCAAAAACCACAACATCGCCGAAAGCCTCGTAGTCAAGGCGAGATTGAGTATCAGACCAGAACAATCCCTTCAGATGCCCATCTTTATCAACCAAGTATTTGAAGAAATAATTTGGGTCTCTCTCTTGCCGTGCCATCATGTGACGGATCACCGTCTGAGCATCACCAGCAGCGACTGTTTCCTACTTGTAGCGATGGCAGAAGTTATAGATGTCCCTCGTCGTGCATCCAACCTGGTCATATCCACCGTACTGCATGCACAACACATCCATGATTTTGTGTTTCTGGATTCCAACACTTTCCATCTCTATAATGTCCGCTTTCTGCTCGTCGCTGATTCTTCTGTGGGAACACAAAAAGCAAGCAAGGTCTCGTGGGGCCAGAGGATGGTTGTGTTCATCGATGAAATCCTTCACAAACCACCGCCCTGTTTTGGCGACTCTTGCACTGACAAATTTCGCTTTACACCCCACACGAGTGATATTCCGTGGCTTCCTCTTCCTATCTTCTCTCTTCCTCTTCATGTGCTTCTCTTCACGGCAACCTTCACGACTACAGACAAATTTCCTCAGAATTATCTTCTCGTTCGCTTCATCCCACTCAACATAGCCTTTTCTGACACTAAAGCCTTTCTCAAGAGCATACTTGTTATAGAACTCAAAACCTTCATCCTCGCTATGAAACATCCTGCTGACAATGTTTACGTACTCATCCAAACACTCAACACTTACATCGGCCATCTATTTTTGCATATCACATACAAATTAACAACTGGTCTCAATCATGCACTGGAAGTAAAAGAATTTCCATGCTCACATATTCCCCTCAGGGTAAGAGGTTCAGAGTTTCAGAAGTTCATCAAGGCTTATTTTGTTCAGCATATCTTCAGAAGTGAATTAATACTATGGTGTACAATGAAGCTAATTATTCTAGTCAACTGGCCACATAGTCTTTTTACCATCAGAATCAATGATAAGAGATATTCAGTGGATTGGAACATGTTTACAATAAATTACCTTTAAAACAAGCTCAAAGTATCCAATATCAAAATCCAGTTTAGTCGGAGTAAAAGGCTTGACTACTTCCTCACCAGTACCATCCTTCCCTCTGCAACCGGTTAACAAAATACAGAAAACGGAATCAGAATATTCGACTCGCTCCATGTACCGAAAAGAATGACCATAACTCAACATCATAACTGTACACCAGGATATGAGCAGTACAAATGGTCAGACATGCATCTTATATATTGGCCAATTGCAAGGCCCAACACAGAAGTATGTCTAGGGAAACAAATTTGAACTTGGCCACATTATGACTGATCTATCTCTTCTGCACAAGATCATAGCACATCCATTCATTTTTATATTATACACAAACTTCAAAAGCAATAACCTTGAATGCGGCAAATAATTTTGTATCCGCCAACTGATTAATTAAGCTAGCATGCTCACTAGCTCACCTAATTTAGGCTGCTTTTTTCATGGTGGGGCTAGTTAGTACTGATTCTTTAGACTATATATCTCTTGCGATTTTTCACAACAAACTGATTGTGTGTTTTGTACTCTTCATGTACTATTGGTTAATTAAGGTAGGTCATTTGGATCCTATGATGTCATATGAAGTTTGACAGCAAACTGAATAACACTGCAACTGTTATGTGATCACTTCAGTTTGTTTTCTTCTGCCTCTAAACTCTCTAGCTAGCTACTTATTGACATTTTTGCCATGGACAGGAGTTGATGTTGAGGCCATGGTGGATCAGAATGTTTGGAATGTTGATCGTCTTAGAGACCAGAAGCGTTTAGCACCTTGTAAGGGTCCTCTGGATCTCTTCCTTTTTCGTATATGTATGTATATATGCCTCACAATATTCTCACACACCTCTGTTTCACAAAACAGGCTCTACTCCTAGCACCGAGGATATTCGAGAGGTGAACACGGCTGTGAAAGGCTTGCGGAAGGAGTAACTTGTGTTGTGGGCGGTTGCAATAATCCATATACTACTACCAAGTCCGTTGTGATCTTGTCAAGCTACCGTCTCGCTAGCTACCTGAGAACTGCAGTTTTATCAGAACAGACGCATGTACATTTATGCAGATGTCAACTAGATAGATAGAACAACATGAAATACCACTGCTCCCGAGTCTCCAGAATTCTTGCAAGACCTGTGGATAGTGCTTGACCCCATCCCTCTTACCATTTGTTGCCGCTGGACGCAATTTAGACAAACAAATCAAAACATCTGTACCAAACTGTCCCAAGGTTGTTGGCTTTTAATCAGAAAATTCCTCTGACAGTCGGCGGACTGTCTGACTAGCAACGCACGAGGCGGGGGGAGGGGGGAGGGGGGAGGGGAGGGAAAGTCACCTGTCCACAAAGTGCTCGCTGGCGTTGCTGGGCGTCGCCAGCTGCTTCACGGAGGGAGGCGCTGCAGTCGGCGGTGGGGTAGGGGAGACTTCGTCGGGCTCGGCGCGTCGCAGCGGACAGACAGCAGTTCCTGGCGTTGGGCAAGGGCGGCGGAATGCTGGTGCTTGAAGCTTGATTGGATCGGGCCGCCGCCGGATCTGTTGATCGGAACGGCGGAAAGGGCGGCGGTGGCGGCTATGCGAGCAGAAACGTGCGGGGGTGCGGGAGGTGTGGGTGGGGGGCGGACAAGCTAATTTTCTTGCGGAACGGATTTTTTTACCATTCTACCCTTTTGAGCAAAAATTAAATTTTTAACTGATTTTTAAGATCCGACGGTCAAGAAAAATCAGTGGTGGAGTTACTCGAAAGTACAACTTGTAACCCGCCAATCACCCTAAAAGAGCTCTAAAGAGAGATGTTTAAATTGCATCAAAACTTGAAGGCAGATCGGTACTAATTAGTACAACAACAAATATCAAGCAGCAGATGACATATTAGGTATAGAATTTATCTATTCATCAACTAATTAGCAATTAGTGTGATCCTAGAGTAGATAAGAAGCATTATTATAGAGTAGGACATTATGTATTTAAACCTGGATCTACAAAATATTTATGGAGGATAACCACAATGTATCAACTGAAGTCACAGTAGGATACGGCCAGTCGGTATGTTAAAAACAACGATGGCATAGAGTAAAGCATCGATAATCAAGACATCCCCATGTGCTCAAAGAATTGAGATCTAGAGAGAGAGGGCCGTTAGAGACAGTGGGGGAAGAACGACAGGAAGATTGCCTATGACACACGAAACTCCTGCTAGGCGAGCGGTCGTGATGGCATGCTACATGTAGTGTTAAGAGTGTCCCAAACTCCTATAGAATAGAAAAAACAGAGTGCTTCAGTAGATGAACCATTCAATTTGAGTTCAAAATTGTTACACAGACTCATGCAAGTTCCCCACTCTAGTTAACATGTAAAATCTGAAAGCCAAACGCTTTGACTGACAACGTACATGTGCCTCCAGTATTTGTAGTATGAGTGAACGGTGATATGACATCCATAAGGTCCTCGCATATTTTTATTTTCAGAAAGAAAAATAATGAAAAGCAGAGAGTGCCCACTAAAACATGGGCGAATATACACTATAAAAGGTCTTCCTTGCATGAGTTACTAACACTACACCATCACAACAGTGTTGTCAAACATGAAGTCATGTCTTCTTTTGTATAATCACCAAATAATTCTATTGCAATGTCTGGGATTCAGGGTCAGTTTGGTTGCCTTCCTGGTGAACTCGTGCCTGGCCACAAGCGTGCCTGAAACCTGCCTGAGACTTGTTTGAATAGTATCCTGAGCATTTGACACCATGCCTAGCCTGAAAAAGCCTGTCATCATTAGCCTAGGCCAATCCAGGCACGACCATTAGCCTGAGGCCAGGCCACCGATTTCACAAGCCTGGTGGGTGCCTGGCGATGGATGAGTGTTAAAATATTCTGCTGGGCCAGTGGGCTCCATAGTTGTATGTATTGTTGGTTCTATAAAATATTCTCTAATGCTTTTCCAAGCCAGGGCATCAACCAAACGTCATTCGCTCAGGCCAGCCTGACCAGGCATACAACATAGATGCTCTCAGCCTGTTCCAGGCATTGACTTTGTCCAGAAACCGTGGCCAGGACTCAAACCAAACAAGCTGTCAAACTCTCTCGGTACATAGAAGAGTAGTAATAATTGTCGGGTGGATTTCTTGGGACGGATTCGAGTGAAAACTTGGTCTTCGGTCGTTGGCCGGAGCTGGTGATGACAATGCCCTTATCATCGTTTCCTTCATGAAGGCATCATCGAAGTACAAATCCTAAACCCACCCAATACCTCCGGGGGAAACCCTAGATCAGTTGATCGGAGGACGGCGACATTCATGTGTCGTTACCCTCTTGGGGCGGCATTCTTGGAGATGCACTCATGCTCGAGGGACCAGCGGATGGCTTCTTTGGTGGAGCGGTGTTTCTTTCTACATATTCATAGCGGCGGCTCTTGGCGGCATGGAGCAGCGGAGCCTTGGCGTCAGATGTGTGGTGATGGACACGCGTAGGAGGTCGACGCTGTCCAGCGTCGTGGTGGCGTCGGCGGCAGCTAGACCGGGCAAGGTAGATGAAGCAGTATAGTTCTGAAGATGGATTGGTGGCAGGTGGCTGCGGCGGCCTCATACCCGGCAGGCGTCCTGATTGAGGAGCACGCCGGACTGGTGGGTGCCCATACCCGGCAGGCGTCCTGATTGGGACCTCAGGTCTTAGATGTTAGGTTTGGCTGCGAGGTCTGTTTGGTATTAGGCCTAGACTATCAGCGCCCCTTTATCAACTGAATAGGAGTAGCGACATATGTTGCTTAGATGGTTGCTTTGGTCTTACAGTTGTATGACTTTATAAGGTCTTGTGTTAATAATTAATAAAATGGTTGTATGCATGGTCCAGATGCAGAGGTCGGGGGCATTCCTCCATTTCTAAAAAAAGAAGAGTAGTAATAAAGGACAACAGTAAATAGTGATAAAATAATCTCCTTTCTTTTGACCTTCATTTTTTACTAAAATTATGGTAACTTTTATCACTGTCAACAGAAGCAAGTAATTCAGCTGATACTAAATCTAATTTAAAGGACTAACTGTAATTAATTAGCTAGAGTGCTCACTGGAATAATTTTTTGCAGCCTTCGACCACAAATCGAGCTTTCTTCATGGCCGCTCTCACTTTAGTTCAACTGGCAAGTCCTTCGTGGCTGCTATCATCTTTTTAGCTGGTGGCCACCAGCTAGATGCACATAGCACACTGGAAAAAGGTAACCAGAGGAGATATCTCATTGATGAACTGAACATGCTATAACCCAGAAACCAAAAATAACTCACCATCAGATAACTTAATTCTTAAGCTTCCTATAAAGGGGAAAACTTACTATGCCAGTCACGTACATATAGTCACAACATGTGAACCCCAACACAAAACTAATCTTACAACATGTATGCAGCAAATGTACAGATAGGAAAAGGTAGAAGGAAACACAGAGAACACAATGGAACAAAAGAAAGCCATTTTTTCACCTAAAGTTATTGTCAAATGCAGCAACAACATGTGTGCATTTTCTTGAAATGTACATATAGGAAAAAGGCAAAAAAGAATATATATTACACATTGCAGTGACACACAGTCAGTGATCCTATGGGCTATTGCATCAGTGGAGAAGCCAGAAAATACGACATAGAAGTCACTTAAAAGTCTATCGCCATATTAGCATGCAGATCAAAAGTATTGAATAGACTGCAATCTGTTGGGTGGATGGAACGAGCTACACTTACTGTCATCTCGAACTGGCCAATAATGCTGAGTGGGCATAACACCCTTGAAAAGAAATCATAGTTTTCTAGTTTAATCACAAGCGTCATGGAATCACAAGCTATGATATACTTCTCACTAACCGACCAAGCTGATCCTTGAACGTAGATCCTGTACCTATCACCCAACACAACAATTTCAGTATCAAAGACAGAACAAACAAGTCCCTACCTAACTTCTAATGGAAGAAAACAAACCTATGGGTGCATTAAATGGCCAAACATGATTTCTTGTATCCTTCCACTAGTAGAAAAGGGGGCAACTGTCCAGGCCGGGTCAGCCCATTAGTCCCGGTTCAGTCCAGAACCGGGACCAATGGGGGCATTGGACCCGGTTCGTGAGCCCAGGGGGCCTGCCGGGCCACGTGGGCCATTGGTCTCGGTTCATCTGGACCTTTTGGTCCCGGTTGGTGGGACAAACCAGGACCAATGGGCCTCGCTCCCGGCCCACCACCATTGGTCCCGGTTGGTGGCTTGAACCGGGACCAAAGGCTCCCCTTTAGTCCCGGTTCATGCCACCAACCGGGACCAATGAGGTGCCTATATATACCCCCTCGCGTAAGAGCAGAGCACACTGCTCTGTTTTTTTCTAGCCAAGGGGGAGAGGGCTTGGTGGTGCTCTAGCTCACCTCCTATGCACACAAGGTGTTCAATGGAATGCCCGAGCCACACTACTGAAGCTTTCTCCTCTCCAAGCTCGACCTCCAAGCTCCATTTTCCTCAATATTTGTCTAGGTTTAGCGGTCCGTCACGCCCCGTCCCCGTCTTCACCGCCGTCAATCACCCGCGCCGAGCTCATCGCCGGCACCACCGTGGTGAGCCTCTTGTTCTTATCTTCTTTCTGAAAGGAAAAATATTCTTACTTGTATGTTTACATAGATACATGTATTATTTTCATACTTTTATTATTGCATCTTATATAGTGCGATGGTTTTGGTATCCGCCCCCTCGGCCTGTCTATGATTCGGATGTGGTATATATATTATCTTTATAACTATTGGTTCATTTATTGTTTATGAAAATTATGCCGACCAACGTGACATAGATTTTATTTATGTAGGATGTATGTGAATCGGAAATGCCAACCGACCCTATTGTCGAGAGGTTAAATTTAGTTGAAGAAGAAAACAATTTGTTGAAGAAAAATAAAAAAATTGAGGAGGAGAAGATGATATTCGAGTTGCATGTTGCGGATGTCGTCGATGATCACAAGATCAAGATGGATGCAATGCGCTTGAAGATTAGAAAGATTAGAAAATATGCCATTCATACCGAGGCTTGGTATCATTATGCCGTTGGATCAATTGTTACATTGGTTGCGATTATGATCGCATTTGTTTACGCATTGAAATGTTTTACATAGTTTCAATGTATGGTTTAATTAATTAGATGCTCTGGAGAGCTATATGTTGTTAGATGATAACTATGTATGTACTTTGGTTTTAATGTGATGATGAACTTCTATTAATTTAGACACTTAATTATATATAATGCACGCAGATGAACCGGCAATGGATGTACGGTGACAGACACACCTACGAGTACATTAAGGGCGTGCATGAGTTTCTCGATGCGTCTGAGGCAAACAAGCAGAATGGTTTTATGTGTTGTCCATGCACTGGATGTGGGAATACGAGGTCTTACTCTAACCGGAAAATCCTTCACTCCCACCTGCTTTACAAGGGTTTCATCCCACACTATAATGTTTGGATGAGGCACGGAGAAATAGGGGTTATGATGGAAGACGACGAAGAAGAAGAGTGCGATGACAACTATGTGCCCCCTGAATACGGTGATGCTGCAACGGGGGGAGCTGGTGAAGATCAAGAGGAACCAGACGATGTGCCCAATGATGCTGCAATGGGTGAAGCTGCTGAAGATCAAGAGGAACCAGACGATGTGCCCGATGATGATGATCTCCGCCGGATCATTGTCGATGCAAGGACACAATGCGAAAGTCAAAAGGAGAAGCTGAAATTCGATCGCATGTTAGAGGATCACAAAAAAGGGCTGTACCCCAATTGCGAAGATGGCAACACAAAGCTCGGTACCATACTGGAATTGCTGCAGTGGAAGGCAGAGAATGATGTGGCTGACAAAGGATTTGAGAAGCTACTGAAAATATTGAAGAAGAAGCTTCCAAAGGATAACGAATTGCCCGACAATACATACGCAGCAAAGAAGGTCGTATGCCCTCTATGATTGGAGGTGGAGAAGATACATGCATGCCCTAATGACTACATCCTCCACCGCAGTGCATACAAGGATCTGAACGCATGCCCGGTATGCGGTGCATTGCGGTATAAGATCAGACGAGATGACCCTGGTGATGTTGACGGCGAGCCCCCAAGGAAGAGGGTTCCTGCGAAGGTGATGTGGTATGCTCCTATAATACCACAATTGAAACATTTGTTCAGAAACGAAGAGCATGCCAAGTTGATGCGATGGCACAGAGAGGACTAGAAGAAAGACGGGAAGTTGAGAGCACCCGCTGACGGGTCACAGTGGAGAAAAATCGAGAGAAAGTACTGGAATGAGTTTGCAAAGGACCCAAGGAATGTATGGTTTGCTTTAAGCGCGGATGGCATTAATCCTTTCGGGGAGCAGAGCAGCAATCACAGCACCTGGCCCGTGACTCTTGAAGGGGAACGTAGTAATTTCAAAAAATTTCCTATGCACATGCAAGATCATGGTGATGCATAGCAACGAGAGGGGAGAGTGTGATCTACGTACCCTTGTAGACCGACAGCGGAAGCGTTAGCACAACGCGGTTGATGTAGTCGAACGTCTTCATGGCCCGACTGATCAAGCACCGAAACTACTGCACCTCCGAGTTCTAGCACACGTTCAGCTCGATGACGATCCCCGGAATCCAATCCAGCAAAGTGTCGGGGAAGAGTTCCGTCAGCACGGCGGCCTGGTGACGATCTTGATGTACTACCGTTGCAGGGCTTCGCCTAAGCACCGCTACAATATTATCGAGGATTATGGTGGAAGGGGGCACCGCACATGGCTAAGAATATGATCATGTGGATCAACTTGTGTGTCTAGGGGTGCCCCTGCCCCCGTATATAAAGGATCAAGGGGGGGGGGGTGCGGCCGGCCAGGAGGAGGGCGCGCCAGGAGGAGTCCTACTCCCACTGGGAGTAGGATTACCCCCCTTTCCTAGTTGGAATAGGATTCGGGAAGGGGGAAAGAGGAGAGAGAGAAGGAAGGGGGGCGCCGCCCCCCTCTCCTTGTCCTATTCGGACTAGGGGGGAGGGGCGCGCGGCCCAGCCCTGGCCACCTCTCCTCTCTTCCACTAAAGCCCACTAAGGCCCATATACCTCCCGGGGGGTTCCGGTAACCTCCGGGTACTCCGGTAAAATCCCGATTTCACCCGGAACACTTCCGATATCCAATTATAGGCTTCCAATATATCAATCTTTATGTCTGGACCATTTTGAGACTCCTCGTCATGTTCGTGATCACATCCGGGACTCCGAACAAACTTCGGTACATCAAAAAGCATAAACTCATAATATAACTGTCATCGAAACCTTAAGCGTGCGGACCCTACGGGTTCGAGAACAATGTAGACATGACTGAGACACGTCTCCGGTCAATAACCAATAGCGGAACCTGGATGCTCATACTGGCTCCTACATATTCTACGAAGATCTTTATCGGTCAGACCGCATAACAACATACTTTGTTCCCTTTGTCATCGGTATGTTACTTGCCCGAGATTTAATCGTCGGTATCCCAATACCTAGTTCAATCTCGTTACCGGCAAGTCTCTTTACTCGTTTCGTAATACATCATCTCGCAACTAACTCATTAGTTGCAATGCTTGCAAGGCTTATGTGATGTGCATTACCGAGAGGGCCCAGAGATATCTCTTCAACAATCGGAGTGACAAATCCTAATCTCGAAATACGCCAACCCAACATTTACCTTTGGAGACACCTGTAGAGCTCCTTTATAATCACCCAGTTACGTTGTGACGTTTGGTAGCACACAAAGTATTCCTCCGGTAAACGGGAGTTGCAGAATCTCATAGTCATAGGAACATGTATAAGTCATGAAGAAAGCAATAGCAACATACTAAACGATCGGGTGCTAAGCTAATGGAATGGGTCATGTCAATCACATCATTCTCCTAATGATGTGATCCCATTAATCACATGACAACACATGTCTATGGCTAGGAAACATAACCATCTTTGATCAACGAGCTAGTCAAGTAGAGGCATACTAGTGACGTTTGGTTTGTCTATGTATTCACACAAGTATTATGTTTCCGGATAATACAATTCTAGCATGAATAATAAACATTTATCATGATATAAGGAAATAAAATAATAACTTTATTATTGCCTCTAGGGCATATTTCCTTCAGTCTCCCACTTGCACTAGAGTCAATAATCTAGGTTACACAGTAATGATTCTAACACCCATGGAGCTTTGGTGTTGATCATGTTTTGCTCGTGGAAGAGGTTTAGTCAACGGGTCTGCTATATTTAGATCCGTATGTATGTTGCAAATCTCTATGTCTCCCACCTGGACTAGATCCCGGATGGAATTGAAGCGTCTCTTGATGTGCTTGGTTCTCTTGTGAAATCTGGATTCCTTTGCCAAGGCAATTGCACCAGTATTGTCACAAAAGATTTTCATTGGACCCGATGCACTAGGTATGACACCTAGATCGGATATGAACTCCTTCATCCAGACTCCTTCGTTTGCTGCTTCCGAAGCAGCTATGTACTCCGCTTCACATGTAGATCCCGCCACAACACTTTGTTTGGAACTGCACCAACTGACAGCTCCACCGGTTAATGTAGACACGTATCCGGTTTGCGATTTATAATCGTCTGGATCAGTGTCAAAGCTTGCATCAAAGTAACCTTTTACGATGAGCTCTTTGTCACCTCCATATATGAGAAACATATCCTTAGTCCTTTTCAGGTATTTCAGGACGTTCTTGACCGCAGTCCAGTGATCCACTCCTGGATTACTTTTTGGTACCTCCCTGCTAGACTTATAGCAAGACACACATCAGGTCTGGTAGACAGCATTGCATACATGATAGAGCCTATGGCTGAAGCATAGGTAACATCTTTCATTTTCTCTCTATCTTCTGCATTGGTCGGGGATTGAGTCTTACTCAATTTCACACCTTGTAACACAGGCAAGAATCCTTTTTTTGCTTGATCCATTTTCAACTTCTTCAAAACTTTGTCAAGGTATGTGCTTTGTGAAAGTCCAATTAAGCGTCTGGATCTATCTCTATAGATCTTAATGCCCAATATGTAAGCAGCTTCACCGAGGTCTTTCATTGAAAAACTCTTATTCAACTATCCTTTTATGCTATCCAGAAATTCTATATCATTTCCGATTAGCAATATGTCATCTACATATAATATCAGAAATGCTACAGAGCTCCCACTCACTTTCTTGTAAATACAGGATTCTCCAAAAGTCTGTAAAAAACCAAATGCTTTGATCACACTATCAAAGCGTTTATTCCAACTCCGAGAGGCTTGCACCAGTCCATAAATGGATCGCTGGAGCTTGCACACTTTGTTAGCTCCCTTTGGATCGACAAAACCTTCCGGCTGCATCATATACAACTCTTCTTGCAGAAATCCATTTAGGAATGCAGTTTTGACATCCATTTGCCAAATTTCATAATCATAAAATGCGGCAATTGCTAACATGATTCGGACAGACTTAAGCATCGCTACGGGTGAGAAGGTCTCATCGTAGTCAATCCCTTGAACTTGCTGAAAACCTTTTGCGACAAGTCGAGCTTTGTAGACAGTAACATTACCGTCAGCGTCAGTCTTCTTCTTGAAGATCCATTTATTCTCAATTGCTTGCCGATAATTGGACAAGTCAACCAAAGTCCATACTTTGTTCTCATACATGGATCCCATCTCAGATTTCATGGCTTCAAGCCATTTTGCAGAATCTGGGCTCACCATCGCTTCTTCATAGTTCGTAGGTTCATCATGATCCAGTAGCATGACTTCTAGAACAGGATTACTGTACCACTCTGGTGCGGATCTTACTCTAGTTGATCTATGAGGTTCGGTAGTATCTTGTTCTGAAGTTTCATGATCATTATCATTAGCTTCCTCACTAATTGGTGTAGGTGTCACAGAAATAGGTTTCTGTGATGTACTACTTTCCAATAATGGAGCAGGTACAGTTACCTCGTCAAGTTCTACTTTCCTCCCACTCACTTCTTTCGAGAGAAACTCCTTCTCCAGAAAGTTTCCGAATTTAGCAACAAAAGTCTTGCCTTCGGATCTGTGATAGAAGGTGTATCCAATGGTTTCCTTTGGATATCCTATGAAGACACATTTCTCCGATTTGGGTTTGAGCTTATCAGGTTGAAGCTTTTTCACATAAGCATCACAGCCCCAAACTTTCAGAAACGACAACTTTGGTTTCTTGCCAAACCATAGTTCATAAGGCGTCGTCTCAATGGATTTCGATGGTGCCCTATTTAACGTGAATGCGGCCGTCTCTAGAGCATATCCCAAAAACGATAGCGGTAAATCAGTAAGAGACATCATAGATCGCACCATATCTAGTAAAGTATGATTACGACGTTCAGACACACCATTACGCTGTGGTGTTCCGGGTGGCATGAGTTGCGAAACTATTCCACATTGTTTCAAATGTACACCAAACTCATAACTCAAATATTCTCCTCCACTATCATATCGTAGGAATTTTATTTTCTTGTTACGATGCTTTCAACTTCACTCTGAAATTATTTGAACTTTTCAAACGTTTCAGACTTATGTTTCATTAAGTAGATATACCCATATCTGCTGAAGTCATCTGTGAAGGTGAGAAAATAACGATATCCGCCACGAGCCTCAACATTCATCGGACCACATACATCTGTATGTATGATTTCTAATAAATCTATTGCTCTCTCCATAGTACCGGAGAATGGTGTTTTTGTCATCTTACCCATAAGGCACGGTTCGCAAGTACCAAGTGATTCATAATCAAGTGGTTCCAAAAGCCCATAAGTATGGAGTTTCTTCATGCGCTTTATACCGATATGACCTAAACGGCAGTGCCACAAATAAGTTGCACTATCATTATCAACTCTGCATCTTTTGGCTTCAACACTATGAATATGTGTATCACTACTATCGAGATTTAATAAGAATAGACCAATCTTTAAGGGTGCATGACCATAAAAGATATTAATCATATAAATAGAACAACAATTATTCTCAGATTTAAATGAATAACCGTCTCGCATCAAACAAAATCTAGATATAATGTTCATGCTTAACGCTGGCACCAAATAACAATTATTTAGGTCTAATACTAATCCCGAAGGTAGATGTAGAGGTAGCGTGCCGACTGCGATCACATCGACTTTGGAACCATTTCCCACGCGCATCGTCACCTCGTCCTTAGCCGATCTTCGCTTAATCCGTAGCCCCTGTTTCGAGTTGCAAATATTAGCAACAGAACCAGTATCAAATACCCAGGTGCTACTGCGAGCATTAGTAAGGTACACATCAATAAGATGTATATCACATATACCTTTGTTCACCTTGCCATCCTTCTTATCCGCCAAATACTTGGGGCAGTTCCACTTCTAGTGACCAGTCTGCTTGTAGTAGAAGCACTCAGTTTCAGGCTTAGGTCCAGGTTTGGGTTTCTTCTCTTGAGTAGCAACTTGCTTGCTGTTCTTTTTGAAGTTCCCCTTCTTCTTCCCTTTGCCCTTTTTCTTGAAACTAGTGGTCTTGTTGACCATCAACACTTGATGCTCCTTCTTGATTTCTACCTCCGCAGCTTTCAGCATTGCGAAGAGCTCGGGAATAGTCTTATTCATCCCTTGCATATTATAGTTCATCACGAAGCTCTTGTAGCTTGGTGGCAGTGATTGGAGAATTCTGTCAATGACGCAATCATCTGGAAGATTAACTCCCAATTGAATCAAGTGATTATTATACCCAGACATTTTGAGTATATGCTCACTGACAGAACTGTTCTCCTCCATCTTGCAGCTATAGAACTTATTGGAGACTTCATATCTCTCAATCCGGGCATTTTCTTGAAATATTAACTTCAACTCCTGGAACTTCTCATATGCTCCATGATGTTCAAAACGTTGTTGAAGACCCAATTCTAAGCCGTAAAGCATGGCACACTGAACTATCGAGTAGTCATCAGCTTTGCTCTACCAGATGTTCATAACATCTGGTGTTGCTCCAGCAGTAGGCATGGCACCCAGCGGTGCTTCCAGGACGTAATTTTTCTGTGCAGCAATGAGGATAATCCTCAAGTTACGGACCTAGTCCGTGTAATTGCTACCATCATCTTTCAACTTTGCTTTCTCAAGGAACGCATTAAAATTCAACGGAACAACAACACGGGCCATCTATCTATAATCAAGCATAAACAAGCAAGATACTATCAGGTACTAAGTTTCATGATAAATTTAGGTTCAATTAATCATATTACTTAAAGAACTACCACTTAGATAGACATTCCTCTAATTCTCTAAGTGATTACGTGATCCAAATCAACTAAACCATGTTTGATCATCACGTGAGATGGAGTAGTTTCATTGGTGAACATCACTATGTTGATCATATCTACTATATGATTCACGCTCGACCTTTCGGTCTCCGTGTTCCGAGGCCATATCTGTATATGCTTGGCTCGTCAAGTATAACCTGAGTATTCCGCGTGTGCAACTGTTTTGCACCCGTTGTATTTGAACGTAGAGCCTATCACACCCGATCATCACGTGGTGTCTCAGCACGAAGAACTTTCGCAACGGTGCATACTCGGGGAGAACACTTCTTGATAATTAGTGAGAGATCATCTTATAATGCTACCGTCAATCAAAGCAAGATAAGATGCATAAAAGATAAACATCACATGCAATCAATATAAGTGATATGATATGGCCATCATCATCTTGTGCTTGTGATCTCCATCTTCGAAGCACCGTCGTGATCACCATCGTCACCGGCGTGACACCTTGATCTCCATCGTAGAATCGTTGTCGTCTCGCCAATCTTATGCTTCCACGACTATCGCTACCGCTTAGTGATAAAGTAAAGCATTGCAGCGCGATTGCATTGCATACAATAAAGCGACAACCATATGGCTCCTGCCAGTTGCCGATAACTCGGTTACAAAACATGATCATCTCATACAATAAAATTTAGCATCATGTCTTGACCATATCACATCACAACATGCCCTGCAAAAACAAGTTAGACGTCCTCTACTTTGTTGTTGCAAGTTTTACGTGGCTGCTACGGGCTTAAGCAAGGACCAATCTTACCTACGCATCAAAACCACAATGATAGTTTGTCAAGTTGGTGCTGTTTTGACCTTCGCAAGGACCGGGCGTAGCCACACTCGGTTCAACTAAAGTTGGAGAAACTGTCACCCGCAAGCCACCTATGTGCAAAGCACGTCGGGAGAACATGTCTCGCGTAAGCGTACCCGTAATGTCGGTCTGGGCCGCTTCGTCCAACAATACCGCCGAACCAAAGTATGACATGCTGGTAAGCAGTATGACATATATCGCCCACAACTCACTTGTGTTCTACTCGTGCATATAACATCAACACATAAAACCTAGGCTCTGATACCACTGAAGGGGAACGTAGTAATTTCAAAAAAATTCCTACGCACACGCAAGATCATGGTGATGCATAACAACGAGAGGGGAGAGTATGATCTACGTACCCTTGTAGACCGACAGCGGAAGTGTTAGCACAACGCGGTTGATGTAGTCAAATGTCTTCACGGCCCGACCGATCAAGCACCGAAACTACGGCACCTCCGAGTTCTAGCACACGTTCAGCTCGATGATGATCCCCGGACTCCGATCCAGCAAAGTGTCAGGGAAGAGTTCCGTCAGCACGACGGCGTGGTGACGATCTTGATGTACTACCGTCACAGGGCTTCGCCTAAGCACCGCTACAATATTATCGAGGATTATGGTGGAAGGGGGCACCGCATACGGCTAAGAATATGATCACGTGGATCAACTTGTGTGTCTAGGGGTGCCCCCTGCCCCCGTATATAAAGGATCAAGGGCGGGTGCGGCCGGCCAGGAGGAGGGCGCGCCAGGAGGAGTCCTACTACCACTGGGAGTAGGATTCCCCCCCTTTCCTAGTTGGAATAGGATTCGGGAAGGGGGAAAGAGGAGAGAGAGAAGGAAGGGGGGCGCCGCCCCCCTCTCCTTGTCCTATTCGGACTAGGGGGGAGGGGCGCGCGGCCCAGCCCTGGCCACCTCTCCTCTCTTCCACTAAAGCCCACTAAGGCCCATATACCTCCCGGGGGGTTCCGGTAACATCCCGGTACTCCGATAAAATCCCGATTTCACCCAGAACACTTCCGATATCCAAATATAGGCTTCCAATATATCAATCTTTATGTCTCGACCATTTCGAGACTCCTCGTCATGTCCGTGATCACATCTGGGACTCTGAACAAACTTCGGTACATCAAAAAGCATAAACTCATAATATAACTGTCATCGAAACCTTAAGCGTGCGGAACCTACGGGTTCGAGAACAATATAGACATGACCGAGACACGTCTCCGGTCAATAACCAATAGCGGAACCTGGATGCTCATATTGGCTCCTACATATTCTACGAAGATCTTTATCGGTCAGACCGCATAACAACATACTTTGTTCCCTTTGTCATCGGTATGTTACTTGCCCGAGATTCGATCATCGGTATCTCAATACCTAGTTCAATCTCGTTACCGGCAAGTCTCTTTACTCGTTTCGTAATACATCATCTCGCAACTAACTCATTAGTTGCAATGCTTGCAAGGCTTATGTGATGTGCATTACTGAGAGGGCCCAGAGATACCTCTCCGACAATCGGAGTGACAAATCCTAATCTCGAAATACGCCAACCCAACATTTACCTTTGGAGACACCTGTAGAGCTCCTTTATAATCACCCAGTTACGTTGTGACGTTTGGTAGCACAATAATTGTTCCTCCAGTAAATGGGAGTTGCATAATCTCATAGTCACAGGAACATGTATAAGTCCTGAAGAAAGCAATAGCAACATACTAAACGATCGGGTGCTAAGCTAATGGAATGGGTCATGTCAATCACATCATTCTCCTAATGATGTGATCCCATTAATCAAATGACAACACATGTCTATGGCTAGGAAACATAACCATCTTTGATCAACGAGCTAGTCAAGTAGAGGCATACTAGTGACGTTTGGTTTGTCTATGTATTCACACAAGTATTATGTTTCCAGATAATACAATTCTAGCATGAATAATAAACATTTATCATGATATAAGGAAATAAAATAATAACATTATTATTGCCTCTAGGGCATATTTCCTTCAACTCTATGTATGTATAACCTTCCTCCTTGGATGTGCATGAAGCGGAAGTTCATTATGATGCCAGTTCTCATCCAAGGCCCTAAGCAACCCGGCAACGACATTGATGTGTACCTAAGGCCATTAGTTGAAGAACTTTTGCAGCTGTGGAATGGAAACGGTGCACGTACGTGGGATGAGCACAGACAGGAGGAATTTAACCTATGATGTGGCACAGGTTATCTATGTGAAGTACATGTCTACCAACCCGAGAAAAAGAAAAGATAAGGAAGCGAATACATCATACGATGAGCCAAAGTGCCACATAGTTCTTTCAGGAAAAAGGGATATCCTGGGAGTGGAGGGCAAGACAGACATGTCGGAAGATTATGAAAAGTTTCATGAAATTCCTCCCTTCAATGTCAAGGCTGACCCAAGCATCCTAATAAACGATGAAGATTATCCATGGTTACAATGCAATAAGCAAATGACACAAGCAAAGAAAAAGTGAAGACTTTCTCCCGCAACTATTATGATGATACCATGCCAACTTTGTAACACACCAGTATGCTATGCCAACTTTCCAGAGTTCATTTGAAAACTATGAATTTAGGTCGAATTTTCTCTATAGGTGCATCTATGTTCATTTTTTTTAGTAAAGTTAATCACAAACTTGTGATTCACACAAATTTCAAAGAATTCAAATTTTAACTATTCAAATTTGAAAACTAATGGCACTAATAGAAAGTTTATAATTTTTCTAAAACTAATGGCACTAACAGAAAGTTTATAATTTTGCTGACCTAAAAGCAAAAAGAATTAAAAAATAAAGAAAAAAACAAAAGAAAATAAATAATACAGAAAACAAAACAAAAAAACTGAAAAAAAATAAAAATAGCAACAATAAGTATTTTGTTGTAAGTAGAAACAAAATAAAATAAATAAAGCAACAAAGAAAACAAAAAAACTAAAAAAGTGTTTTCAAATTTGAAAACTAATGGCACTAACAGAAAGTTTATAATTTTTCTAAAACTAAAAGCAAAAAGAATTAAAAAATAAAGCAAAAAACAAAAGAAATTAAATAATGCAGAAAACAAAACAAAAATACTGGAAAAAATAGGCACTAAAAGCAAAAAAACAAAAAAAAGTGTTTTCAAATTTGAAAACTAATGGCACTAACATAAAGTTTATAATTTTTGTGACCTAAAAGAAAAAATCACTAAAAAACTATAAGTATTTAGTTCTAAATAGAAATGAAAAAACAAATAGTAAATGCCACCTACTGGGCCACCACGGCCTGAATACGACTAGAAGCCCATCCATGGGCCAGGATTCAGGCCCGCAGAAGGCCCAGCAGGCCCACAGGTATAGCGATGTGAGGGTAGGCCCAAAAGACTGCAGTTCTAAGGAGTTCGATGGAGAGGGCGGGGCAACGCTTATAAACAGGTGCGGCCGCTCCTCAGCTAGCGAGGTGGGACTAAACATCCCATCGCACCGCGGCTTTGGCAGGGCGCAGGCCATTGGTCCCGGTTGATGGCACCAATCGGGACTAAAGAGGGCATTGGTCACGGTTCGTGGCACAAACCGTGACCAATGCCCCCCTTTAGTCCCGGTTGGTGCCACCAACCGGGACCAAAGGCCGCTGCTTCCCACCCTCTGGGCTGCTCAAAAGAGGCCTTTGGTCTCGGTTGGTGGCACCAACCGAGACTAAAGGTGGCATTGGTCCCGGTTGGTGCCACGAACCGGGACCAATGCTCTTGGTATATAACGAGGACTTGTGAAAATTTCAGTTTCTCATCGACATTTGCCCCCGACGACACCAAGCTCATCGACGCCGCCAGGCTGCCCCGACGCCGTCCGCCGCCCCTGCAGTCGCCCCCGACCGCGCTGTCGCCGTCGCCCGTGCCTCGCCGTCGGCCGTGCCCTCGCACGACGCCGCTCGCCGCCCTGCCCCGACGTGCGTCGCGCGCCCCGGCCCGCCCGTCGTCGTCGCCCTGCCCCGCCCGTCGTCGTCGCCCCGCCCCGCCCATCGCCGTCGCCCCTGCCCCGCCCGTCGCCGTCGCCCCGCCCCGCCCGTCGCCGTCGCCCTGCCCCTCCGTTGGTCCGGCCCCCCTGTTTTTTTCATATATTATATGCTTGTGTATTTTGCTTCTTTGTGTATATTATGTATATATGTCAGTATATATATTGTGTATATTGCTTCTTTTCAGATTTTTTTCATATATATGTTTGTATTTTGTATTTTGTTTTTTTATAAAAATGTATATATGTTCTCTGTGTATATATGTTCATATATGCAAAAGTTAGATTTAAATATTTAGAAAAGGATTATCTATATATGTTCTCTGATTTAGTACATTTTAGGTTAGTTTCATTTCTAGAAAAGTTTTATATATTTTGGAGAGGAAAAAGGAGAAGAAGAGGAGAGGAAGAAAAGGAAGAGGAGAAGAAGAGGAGAGGAAGAAAAGAAAGAGGAGAAGAAGAAAGGAATAGAGGAGAAGAAGAAAAAATAGAAATTTCTATTTTTTGTTCTTCTCCTCTATTCCTTTCTTCTTCTCCTCTTTTTCTTCTTCTTTTTTTCTTTGATCTTCTCCTTTATTCCTTTCTTCTTCTCCTCTTTTTATTTCTTCTTCGTATTCTTATGTTTTATCGGGTCTGTCGTCCTCGATATACCCCTCCCGATAACTTCAACACGAGGGGGGGGGGGGTCGATATCCCCCCTCCCGATAACCTCAACACGAGGGGGGTCGATATACCCCCTCCCGATAACTTCAACACGAGGGGAGTCGATATACCCCCTCCCGATAACTTCAACACGAGGGGGGGTCGATATATAGACCATCTCCCGATAACTTCAACACGGGGGGGGGGGGTCGATATACCCTAAATGGCAAGTATCGTCCGTGTGAGATACATGTGGCCGTCGGTGTCGGACAGTACGTCCACGTCCCACAAGTGACGCGGGCGTCGACCCACGTCACTTGTGGGACGTGGATGTAGTGTCCGACACCAATGGCCACATGTATCTCACACCCACGATACTTGCTATTTAGGGTTCCCTCTACCGCTCGGCGACCCTGACCCTCGACGACCCTCGTTCTCGATTAAAAAAGAGGAAGAAGAAGAAAAAAAAAAGAGAAGAAGAAAGAATCTTTCTTGTCCTCTTTTTCTTCTTCTTCTTTCTCTTTTTTTTATCGGGAACGAGGGTCATCGAGGGTCAGGGTCGCCGAGCCATAGAGGAAACCCTAAATAGCAAGTATCGTTGATGTGAGATACATGTGGCCGTCGGTGTCGGACACTACATCCATGTCCCACAAGTGATGCGGGCTTCGACGCCCACGTCACTTATGGGACGTGGATGTAGTGTCCGACTTCGATGGCCACATGTATCTCACACCCACGATACTTGCTATTTAGGGTTTCCTCTACCGCTCAGCGACCCTTGACGACCCTCGTTCCCGAAAAAAAAGAGGAAGAAGAAGAAAAAAAGAGGAGAAGAAAGAATAGAGGAGTCTTCTTTCTTCTCCTCTTTTTTTCTTCTTCCTCTTCTTTTTTTATCCTTGAAGCGTTGTCGAGGCCACCCCAAACCCTAGAGAAGCAGCGTCGAGGCCACCCCAAACCCTAGAGAAGCAGCGTCGAGGCCACCCCAAACCCTAGAGAAGCAGTGTCGAGGCCACTAATTAATATTAGTTCTACGTTTGCCACTAATATATCCATCTGTCATGTTTGAATAATAATTGCCATGTTGTAAATATTTGTAGAAACTATGGACACTGCCCGAGATGAAGTACAAGAAGAGTTGTTGGGGGACATAATAGCACGAGGAAGTGATGCCGTCTGCTCGTTGTTTCTCAACGACACCGATGGTCTGGAAGCAGCTGGCTATGATTGTGATGGCTCTGGTGACCTAATGCCGGTGCAAGAAGGAGACCGTGAGGACGGCTCCGATGACCCAATGCCGGTGCAAGGAGACCGTGATGACGTCTCCGGTGACCAAACCAAGTCCGGCCAGGTATATATATTAGTTAAGCTTCTGCTGACTAGCTAATTGATGCATTCATCGTTTTGGTATGTACACATATTAATTAAGTCTTTGTTCTTTTTTCTAGCCCTCCAGATCGAGCACAACTTCGGTAAAGAGACGAGGCCCGAAGAAAAAGTTGAGCTCTGATGAAAAGTTTGAGATCATAGCAATCGTGCCCGACGGCCAACCGATTGAACCCCTCTGGACAAAGAGCGCATTTGTTGCTCAGTGCGGGGTTTTGGTTAGGGACAAGATCCCGATCCAGCAATGGTTAAAGCCAGCTACAGAAGACCCTGAGGTGTCTTATGTCAATGATATGCATAAAAATAATCTTTGGACTGAGCTGAAGTCAAATTTCACCCTACCACAAGAGGATGATCCGGAGAAGCTAGTTAAAGAGCAATTAATCAAGTCTTTTGCTCTTAAGAGGATGGCAGAACTATTTAGGAGGTGGAAGAAAGAGCTGAATAAGTTTGTCGAAAATAAAGAGACACCAGAATTCAAGGGAAGATATGAGAAGATCAGAGATCACTGGCCCATATTTGTGGCTCACAAGACATCGGAAAAGAGTAAGAAGATATCGGCGACAAACAAGCAAAATGCTGCGAAGAAGAAGCATCACCATCGCACGGGGTCAGGTGGCTACCTCGTAGCCCAGCCTAAGTGGGCCAAGACTGAGAATGATCTGGTTGATAAAGGGATCGAACCAGAGACAATTAACTGGCCAGACCGTTGCCGGACTTGGTTCTTCGGGGCTGGCGGAACCTTGGACCCTGTATCAGGGAAGTGCATTTGGACGAACGATCAAATGGACATACCAGTCAAGAAGCTTCAACAGTATATCGAAGCAGCACAGCAAGGGACATTCGTTCCAGACAGAGAGAACGACGAGCTCACAATGGCCCTCGGGAATCCTAAGCACCCTGGACGGACACGAGGCACGCCAGACTCCATTCCGTGAAAGGTTGTGTTTCCGGACGCAGGCGGTTACAAATGCCAAGAGAGGAGGAAAAAAGTGCAGCAGACCCAAATGCAAGCGTTGCAAGAAAGGGTACAAGAGATAGAGGAACGAGAAGCAAATCGCAGCAAACGAACTGCCGAAGCTTCCTCCGAAGCTACCCCGCCATCTCAGCGGAGAAGCAGCGTGGCTTCCATCGAGCTGCTTCAGCCGGAGCATGCCTTGACGGCTCCTGCCAGCTATCCCATGGATGCTATCACGGAGTCTCAAAATTGCCACCTTATGGCGCAATGGATTAATATGAAGGTCAAGGCGGCTGTTGGCTCTGTTTTTCCTACTGAACCAGGTGCAACTTTTCACTACCGGCCGATTCCAAAAGGATATGCTAGGGTGATAGTGGATGAAATAATGGAGGGATTTGAGGACCTCCAGCTTGACCACCCTACCGGTGAAGGGGAGACTCGACTGGGTTCTGCTCTGAAGACTCCATGCCTATGGCGGAAGGAGCTCATCAACCTTCCGAACTGGACGCCTCCTCCTCCTCCTCCGGCAAGTCAGGGCACTCCGCCTCCTCCACCGCCTCCTCCTCCGGCGAGTGACGATCAGGGCACTCGGCCGGCTCCTTCTCCGGCGCATGGCGGCACTCCGCCTCCTTCTCCGCCTACGCTGGCGCGCTCGAGCAGCCAGCCTCCTCCTTCTCCGCCTCGTCAGCAAGGGCGGAAGAGACCTGCCGCCGCTCCGTCTGCTCCGGCGCGTCGTAGTCCTTCTCCTCCGCCTCGTAAGCAAGTAAAGAAGACAACCGCTCCATCTGCTCTGCCGGCGTCTAGCAGTACAGCCAGAGGTGGGAGGACATACAGATTCGGTCCTTCTCTGAAGACTCCAGAGAAGTTACCATACGAGAGGACCCTGGAGGAGAACGCCGAGATCGCGCGAGAAGAAGTGAGGAACTTCTTTGAAGGGGTGAAAGCAAAGAAACATCCACCTCCCGAGGGGAAGGTAGATCTGGTGAAAGCGAAGCGCACTCTGGCTGCCCTGACAAAACCACCCAAGTCTCCGCCGAAAGGAAACTATGAGCGCATTATTGGAAAGAAATTTGCCGAAGCGGAGTGGTCGGGAAGTACTGTCAGTGATCAAAGGCTGAAAGAACGACGAGCTGGGAAACAAATTGCCCAGCTCGGCGAACAATCGGAGCAATCGTGCCCCCCGCTCAAGGTGCCTAGCGACATCGTCGCTAATGATCCGAGGATGGTGCCCGGTTATAGCAATCTTGGAGATTACCTGCCCGACGATGTACATTATGATTTCATGGAGGTGCAGATACAAAAATACGAGTATGGGAAGCCTCTCGTCAAAGATGAAAGATCTCTATCAACGATGATGCAGAGATTGCATGATTGGTACTTGAAAATCTGCAGAGAGTCTGGGGGGAGGAGTACTTTGTATGTGAGAGTTAAAAAGGAGCATGACCTCGTTGGAATTGATCTGTTGCCTGTTCCATTTGAGGAGTTCTTTCAGTTTTTCAATCAATTGGCCCTCGATAAAGCAACGGTCACCTGCTACTGTCTGTAAGTAGTACTACTTTTGTCATTAAGTTTCTCTATATAGCTCAGATCTTTCATTGCATGTATTTATAATTATCCTCACTATATTATGCAGATTGAAGATCGTCGAATTGAAGAAAAGACAAATCGGTGATATTGGGTTCATTAACACAAATCTCATAGATGCAACTAAGGTTAAATTTCATGCCGCAGATACCGAGGCCAACTTGCTACGATCATTGGTAATAAATGAAAACAAAGATATAATACTCTTTCCTTACAACTTCAAGTGAGTATTACTATCTTGTGCATATTCGGTTTCCCTTATATATTAGTCAAGGTTATAGTAATGTAATTGATGAGTTATGCATGCATGTGCAGTTTCCACTATATTCTCCTAGAGATTAAGCTTGAGCAGGGACTAGTAACCGTCTTATACTCAAGATGAAAAGATCCCCAGGACTATGCGGACATGACTCAAATGCTCGAGAAGTAACTTAAATCGATCATTATCCACCATATCAGCAACTTTGTTCATTTCCTGATATATCAAGTAATTGTTTTCTTTGTCTGACAGGGTTTGGAAAAAATTCACCAAAAAAGCTCCGGGACTCCCGAAGAAGCTGCAATTTAGACACCCGAAAGTAAGTACTATAGTAGCATGTTCCGCATCTCCCCTATTGATTCAAGCGCTAGTTTCATCAATACCATTTGTCATTCTTGCTTATCAGTTTGATTGACCTCTATTTCTTGTAAAGTGGTTGTGGCAGGAACAAGGGAATGATTTCTATGGATACTACGTTTGCGAGTCCATCCGCCACACGACCTGTGAGCGGGGCTACTCTATGAAGTGCGTAAATAACAACATTCATAATTTTATTTTATTACCATCATTTGTGTTGAGTTTCATTCATTCATATATATATATATGTATTGACCCCCTTCTTCAAATTAGATGTTTCAGAAGCGGGATGAACTCCTAGCACCAGCTCGCATGCGAGCAATTCAAAAGGAATTGGCGGCATTCTTTCTTGACCACGTGATTGCTGAAGACGGAGAATACTATGTGAACCATGAGTCCGTATGTTAGGAGATTATATTTGTAAGAGATAATTATTGTATATATGTAGCCGGTAGTGTCGGATAGATATACGAGAACTTGTTGTTCGACCAATCTCTCGGAGAAGGAGAGGTGGTCGATATCACTTCTCTCTGTATGCATATATGTTCATGACGATCTTCTGTTTCCTTCGTTTGCTAACTAGCTAGCTAGCGTGTCTAGTCCTCTCTATACGTATGTATAGTATGTAGCGTCGACCAAGCACGGACATAAGAGAGGACACTTCTCTCTATTAATTATAGCTAGCTAACACAATATATGAAACACCTAAATTAACCCCCCAAAACCCCCAACCCCCCCCCCCCCCCTTTCAACAAAAAAACAAAAACCCCAGCCACAAAAATGCTGACGCTTGGATGCCTATTGGTCCCGGTTGGTGCCACCAACCGGGACCAAAGGCCCTCCTGCCTGGGCTCCGCGCACAGGCCATGTGGAGGCCCATCTGTCCCGGTTCTGGATTGAACTGGGACTAAAGGGACAGGGCATTAGTACCGACCCTTTAGTCCCGGTTTAGGAACCGGGACAAAATGCCCTTATGAACCGGGACAATAGGCCCTTTTTCTACTAGTGTTCCTTGCTCTATTTGATCCAATCCTAAATGAGAAGGAAAAAGTAAACACCATAATTAGCCATAGGGATCATCAAAATTATTTTCTTTGGGAAAAGTCTATGTTACAGATCGGAAGGATTAGAAGAAAAGCTGCATACAGCCGTGTTCACTAATTTACAAACAAAATGGACTCCATTTATCCTACAAAAGAATACACCAATATACAAGCAATCCATACAACAATCCATAAATAGAAAAATGGGGGTTGATGATGGGCTAGCTACCTGAGAATGGGGGCAATGAGCACATGGATCACAAGAAAGCTACTCAAACTTCGAACTGAAAGGACAAAACAAAACACAAGAGGAACATAAGAGACATAATGAGATGGAGATAGAATTGTGAAAGCATCAAAAGAAAAGATCTGAACCATCATGCAATCATGAAGAAAATCTAGGAGCCACCAATTGCTTCCAAAATATGACACTGTATACAAGTAGGCATAGAAAGAAATAGAATCACCTCTCTGGTATTGCCACAGAACTAAATCTTGGTTGGCAGAAACAATATGGGACACTTGCCAGCTAGTGTTCGTAAAGAAGAATGATAATTTTATATCATTTGATCAATTCATGACGTAAAGTAGATAAGTTGTATACCGTGATGGATACCTCTGATTAATCCTTATATTGACCTTTCTAATTATGCGCAAAAAGAGCAAACACCCGGAAATAAAATAATACAAATTACACGAGCATCCCCTAGAACATGGAAAAAATGGTCATCAAATAATTCTTACGGCATAATGAGATGGCGGTAGAATTTTTACGCAAGGCACATTTTATTGTTTTAATCGCGGCAAGACCATGAGCAGGATTATGTATTGTAGCCAAACGTTACTCCCTGCATGCGCGTCTCGTGGGTGTGCTTCTAGGTCAACAATTTGACTAACATAATACTATCTATTACATGTCACAAAGAGCTTATCTTAGGATTCATCTCCGAATGTAGTTTCCAAACATATACTTTTAGTTGCACATAATACATATTTGATTAACCTAATTGCCGAACTTAAAACACCCGAACACGCCCTATACGCCGGGATGGAGGAAGTAGTAGCACAAAATATGTCGGAAGCAAATGATTCTGAGTAATAGACCATAATTTACACTTTGTAATTTATAAACTACAAAAATTAGGAAATGAAGAAAATGTGGTGGAGGATATTACACCTATAGAACTTGAAGGAAGACGCACAGTTTACATAGTTGTGTTCTTTGATTATGAGGCGACGATGTCTACTAAAATTGATTAACTAATAAGCTACATCTGTTTAATTCCATGATAAATTTTATGATTTAGTAGCGATGCTGCAAAATTATTATCTCAAAGGCATTTTGATTGTCCCTTCCCCGTTTAAGATTTCAAATTAGACCTCTAGTATCATTCTGGATAGAAAATATGTATACTGAATATTGTTTTAGTGTTTATATGAACGGGCCCCAGGTTTTAGTTTCACCACGGGCCCCCAAAATCTCGGGACCGGCCCTGGGAGTCACTGGGGAGATCCAGGTTAGGTTAGGATTGGCTACGATGCATAGTGTGCCTTTGTCTACGTGGACAACGCGAGAGAACGCCCCTTCCACGTACGTTAATGTGTTGGATGACAGGCTGCTGGTAGACTAATCATCAACACATATGTGGGAGGTAACTATGAACAAGTTATGGTTCAGTCAAGTTCTTGCTTAACTAACAAAGAGCATGCACTTTGCGATAGATCGAAGCACATTTTCCAAGAAGGCAACGTGCTACAACATCAGCTTCTCTTAGATCAACAATGCCATATTTCCCGTGCTTGTCTTAGCTTGGCTATATACTGTTCCAAAATATCCGACCCCTTTCATTTCTATGAGTAATCAAAATGCGAATGTTGCAACTGGATGGGAAGTAGAGACGACACGTGGGAATGCTTTGGCAACACTAGCAGTCGGTGTACAGGAGGAGGAGCTATGAGTCTATATATGGGAGCCCAGACTGCATGTAACATGTCTGCCATTATTAGATAGCACGGAGAGTGGGTCATAAGCAAGCGCCATGGTTGCAGAGATGGTCCTCGGTGAAGAGGATCACTTCTGCTTCGATACACCCCCCTTGAATTGCAGAGATGAAAGATGCCCAATCTCTCTTCCCGAAACAGCTGTACTTGTCTTGCCTTCTCGGGTACCCTTTAGTTCAGCAAGAAAATGAGATGCAACATAGATTTATGTTCAAGTTACATAACAAGTCCAAGCACCATTCTATCAGCACGTACGGTTGACAAGATCGCAAACGAAGAAAACACATCAAAGAGGTCGCTCCCGCTGGCGACTCGGGGAGCCAACCCTAGTGCCGCCTCCTCTCGTCCCCCACCCCGTCCTCCCTCCCCTCGCCGCCACCGGTGGCGTCGCCGGCCAAATGCCGTGTGGCGTAGGCGGTGGCGGTGTTACTTTCTCCCGCGCGCTGGACGTGCACGTTGCGGGGCGCGCCTTCCGCCTCGACGGTGTGGGTCGTCGAACCCTCCCCGGGCCCTGCCCCCTCCCCCCGACAGCCTGGAGCCCCGGTGGTGCTGTGCCCCCTCCCTGCGGCTGCTTGTGGGGTTCTAAGGTTGGGGGACTCGCTGGCGGATGATCTCATTCCCCCAACTCAGATCCGGGTGGTGGTGGCGGCGGGCGAGAGTGGTGGCGGCGACCTGGCTAAGGCGGCGGCGGGGCGGCTGGCGGCCAGGCCGCTCCTTCGAGGTGGCGGGTCATTGGCGTCTATGGCCGGAGGGCGGGCTGTGACTCCGGCGTTGCACTGCAACTGCTGCAGGGTAGCTCGGGGCTGCCACTCGGGGTCCCGACATGGATTTGGGTTGCTACGGCATGGTGGTGGCCCATGGCGGTGGTCTGGTTTGGCTCACGACGACGGTTGGACATCTCAGGCGTCGGCCCGTTGGTGAGCGACGTGTTTCGGCTTCGACCCCTCTCCTCGTCGTCCGGGGGCTACCCACGTCGAAGGGATGGCCTTCTCCCAGCTGCGGTCCATTGCTCTCTGGTGCATGATGTTGCGGGACCGGCCTCATCTCGCGCTCGGCAGCAGGACCGAGCTCGTCTTGCGCCCGGCAGCAGGTCCGAGCTTGTCTCGCTCCCGGTGTTGCAGGACGGGTTGACGGAGGCCAGCTTTGGCCAGCCTATTGGGTCTCGGCGCTCGGGCTGCCCAGGGGTGTGAAAGGTGAGGCCTTTCCACTCATCTTGTTGGTTGGGGTAGCGACGGGTCTCGGGTGAGGTGGTATCAAGATCTTGGATACCTGGGCGGTGGCCCTGGTGGTGGTAGGGCGGTGCTCATGGTTAGAGCCCGTGGCTTGGTGCTGCCCGGTGACGATGGCCGTGTGGGTGGCATGGTGGCCGCAGTGTGACGTTCACTGGCGGTGAGTGTTGACTGGGCTGAAAACATGTTCTATCTTCGGACGAACCGGCGGGGGCGAAGCTCGTTCCCTTCTTGAAGGCGTCGTCGCGGCAATCATTGCCCTGTGTTGCTCCAGGGAAAACTTTGACCCTCGGGTCAGGCGGCGGCGGCACTCCGATGTCATTTCCTTCCTGAAGGCGCTGCCTTGGAGCACATGGTTCGTCGTATGCAGGTTCATCTCTTGACGGTGGCATGTTCACGGCTGAGGACCCCAGTCGCTTGTCGTGTTTGGGGTGGTGTTGCTGCGCTCAGCGCCTATTTATCCGGTTTTGGGTGTGTGCTTGTGTTATGGTGGCGTGTGTTTGTACCGGATTGTTGTTGATGTTGCTTTAATGTAAAGTGGGGTGGAAGCTTTTTTTGATAATTTTCGTCTGCAAAAAACTCATCAACAGTTCAGATTACCCTGAAATTAAATTGGGTCACATTCAAAACTTATAAACAAACACAACGGAATTAATGACAACAAAAAACACAGGCTGAATATTGGATGGCAGGTTTGTACAGCACGAATACTCACCGAGGCCAGCTTGATTCATGCTGAGGATTTTTTTGGCAATTAATTGGAGCTATGAAATAGTAGGTAGACGCGTGTGACTCGCCCGTCACCGCATGGGCCCCAGTACATGTTATCGTGAGGGATCGAACTCCCGAGCCGTCGTTGAGTTTCCAAAGGTTGCGTCCAACTGAGATAGCTCACGATCGTGCACAGAGAAAAGACTCGTTTGGCTATTACATACTCCCACCTCACCTTCTTATAAATGAACACATCAATTTAAATATGGCTGCGAGTTTAAATCAACAAGCCTCCCAGAGTATCAGTCGGCAGAGGGTGAGGAGTGGGTCCCCAATATCCCTATGCAGAACAATCGAAAGAACAATTAAAATTAAATCCCGTGCTGAAATGGGATTGTGTGAGGAAGCGCATAATTCTGTTTGCACATACAATTTTTATTAAATTTAAGTATATGTTGTTTTTCTCTTCCGTTGAAACGCACGGGTATATGTGCTAGTCATCACCTAATAATAAAGTACCGATCGCCTCTGCCCGCTCACCGTCGCAGCATTTTTAAAAATAAAAATCATTATGTTTTTTTGTAATTAAATTTCGTCCGTCACGGTATCTTTCATTTTTTTCGGGCAGCACCATTTGCATATAACTTGTGCAGAGTTACGTTTGTTGTATTGATTCATATAATGGTTGAGGCAACCTTACTCACCAAAAATGACTAATAACGAGAATGCTTTTAGGAAATCAGGCCGTGACGACCAGTGGCAGAGCCTGGATTTTCGACATGGGTATGCGGAGTGAAAAAAATTTGTTGCACAACAATGTAAGACATAAAAGTTCATAACAATAACAAGGAAGCCATAAATTATTATTTGTAGCAACAATGTCTCCAAAAATTCAGTTACATTTTGCAAGTACAAGGAGAATCATAATATAACTCTACGATCTCCCTTTTGGAAGGTAGAAATGATGTTGTCTTCCTTTACTTGCATGATGAATTTACGCTCAAGAAACGTAACCAAGCAATCATACCTTAGGCCCCTTTGAAGCTCTGTCACCCAAACACTTCAAATCAACACACTTGGTCTTCATTTTACACACCTATACAAATAAAAGAATACATCAAATTTGAGTGTTCATAATTCAGAAATTAAGATGCATAAACTTCACCTTGTTTTCCTTGTGGTACTTGAGTTCTTACCAAGTTTTATAGCGAGCCAATGCAAATCGGTCTCAAAATTGACTGGGTGCTATAGTAGGTTAAATACAAAATCAAGATTAAACACTCACAAAGAATAATCAGACGATGGTTGAATTGTGCATGCCTCCATTGCCGACACATATTCTAGATGGCAGATGCGTTCGTGTGCCGGTGCGCACCATGACGCTGCTGAGTGTGTACTGTGACAGATGTGTGCATGTGAAAGAGATCGATTGGCAAGAGGCGGCGATCCGTGATGGCCGACAGGTAAGATGATGCGGTGGGGTTGCTACTGGTGACCGATACAGGCATGCGGCACGGCGATGTGCCCAGTTTCATGATGTAGCGCAGTGGTGGTTGGATCGAAGGAATCGCAGTCTCGGTTGCTTCTAGTCGAGCTGTCTCCTCAACTTCGATCAATCAGGCTAGCGTTAAGCCTCAATAGAAGGCCCAGTAGCAATGTCGCAGCTCAATTAAAGACTCAAGTGGCGTTTGAATCATTCTTTTCTTCTTTTCTCATGTCCTGTATGCACATCTAGGCGGAATTTCCTATTCGCCGCGCCGTGGCAAAATGTCACAGGTTCGCACAGGTGATCGACCGATTGATCGGTCGGATTGGGCCGGCCGGTTTAAGTGGTTCCAAGCCGGTTTTTTTACAGTTTTTGGATTCTTCTAGAAAGTTCCTGAACTGGAATTTTTTCTGTTATGTTTTCTTTCCTTTTTCCTTTTTTTCCCAGTTTCGTTTTTCCTTCTCTCTCATTTTTTCCTTTTGCTGTTCATTTTCTTTTTTCTTTCTCAGATATATTTTCCCTTTTTTAGCATTTTACGATTTTTGTACATTTTTACAAAAAAGGTTCCTGTTTTCAATTTTTTCCATAAATATCAACATTTCTTCACTTTGTTTCAAAAATTGTTCCCTAATTCAAAAAATGATCATCTTTTTAAAATTTGTTCACAATACAAATAATATTTGTTTTCAGAAAATTTCCCAATTTCAAAAGTTTGTTCGGAATTTAAAAAAGGTTCCTCTTCGAAATTTTGTACACAAATATAAAAATGTTCGAGAATTTCAATTTTTCCTGTTTTTTTGCTAATTCGTTCATAACTTGAAAACATATTTTCATTTTCAAAATTTGTTCACATATTTAAAAACTTTTCACAATTCCAATTTTTTTTTCGCATGTTCATTTTTTGTTCACAAATTCTACAATATTTTTGTAATTTCAAAATTTGCGCCTATTTTCCAAATTTGTTCACATAGTCTAAAAATGCTACAGCTTCCAAATTTTGTCGAATATTTTTCAAAATGATTATGTTTTGAAAATTAGTTTGCTAATTAAAGAATTCTTGAGTTTGTAAAAATAGTTTATTTTTCAAAATTCACCTTATCAATTTGTTATTGTTTTTCAACAAGAAATTTGGTTTTACGGAAAGTAGCTCATAATTTAGAAAATATTCTAGCATTCAATTTTTAGTTCTTATTTTGTTTATAAATTTTTTAGTTTCAATATAATGTTCGTTTCAAGAAGTTTTTCCTTTTAGAAAATAACGTTTGAAATTTTAAAACAAGTTTTAATCTGCCACGGATTATAGTTCATATATACTGGGTTGTCTTTGTATGTAATAAACTTGTGTTACCACAGTGGCTATGGACTAGCTTCCCTGGCATGAGGACAAGTGCAGCCTATAGTTCGCGGCTGCCTATAGTTCTTTAATACTCGCGCTGCAATTCTTCCAGAGTAGCTCGCCTGTCGCAGTGGCTTGCACATTGCAGGCATCTATAGCAGGTCGCGACTTTGATTCCTTGGTAGCGCGCCCTTTTTTTCTGAGCAGTAAGCAGCAAATAGAAGGTCCCCATCTAGGCTGCCATACGTTATATACATGCATATATGAGCATATACTGGAAACAAATTGCAAACAACATTGGGTATGCATTGCATACTCTTTAGAATCAGGCCTAGCTCCACCCGACAACGCCGTCACCTTATTCTTGCATATGACCAGAAATTCCTTCTATGTCTACAACATATCTATAGCCTGATTCTCAGGAGTTGCAATATATGTTCATTTGCTATAAGAGGCTGCGGCAATATGGAGATTTTTTTTTTTGCGATTTTGCATTCCGCCAAGGGCAGCGAATGGGCCGGCCCAGATAACCCGTCTCCTGTGCAAAACTGCGCCTCCTTGCCGCAGTAAGCGGCACATAGGAGGTCCCCATCTAGGATGCCATACGTTATATACATGCATATAGGAGCATATACCGGAAACCAATTGCAAACAACATTGGGTATGCATTGCGTACCCTTGCATTAGCCTAGCTCCGCCTGACAAAGCCGTAGTTCTTGCATATGTCCAAAAATTCATTTTATGTCTACCACATATCACTACCGAAAAAGGTTTTCACCCCGCTTTATAAATAAAGCAACGATCATCAACATGGCAGTACAAACTCACACCACCACACACGCACACACCCAAGGCATGATACATAGGTGCTGAGCGCAGCAACACCACCCGTAGCCACGAAGAGATGAAGCCGCATACGGCGAACCGTGGACTCCAAGACGGCGCCTTCAAGAAGGATACGACACCGGAGCGCCGCCACCGCCCGACCCGAGGGTCAGAGTTTCCCCTGGAGCAACACAACGGGCAATGAGAGTCGCGACGACGCCTTCAAGAAGGGAACGAGTTTCGCCGCCGCCGGTCCATCCGGTGATAGAACAGGTTTTCACCCCGACCAACATTCACCGCCACCGAACACCACACCCCGGCCATCACGCCGCCCACACGGCCATGACAGTCGGGCAGCACCCAGCCAGAGGCTCTGCCCATGAGCACCGGGCTACCACCACCAGGGCCGCTGCCCCGGCATCCAAGACCAAGACGCCACCTCGCCCGAGACCCGCCGCTACACCAACCAAAGAGACGAGCGGAAAGGCTCGGCCTTTCACACCCCTGAGCGGCCCCCAGCGCCGAGACCCAATAGGCCGGCCAAAGATGGCCACCATCGTCCCGTCCTGCAGCACCGGGCGCGAGACGAGCTCGATCTTGCCGCCGGGCGCGAGACGAGCTCGGTCCTGCTGCCGGGCACGAGACGAGCTCGGTCCCGCGGCACTAGACGCGAGACGTGCGATGGACCGCAGCTGGGAGCGGGCCAGCCCTTCGAGTCAAGTAGAGGCCGGACGATGAGGAGATGAAGCAAGGTCGAAACAGCTCGACCGCAGACGAGCCGACACCGGAGAAACCGGCCGCCGCCGCAGGCAACGCTGCCGGCCACTGTGTAGCCGCCACGCCACCGGAAGGCCACCACCCGGACCTTCCCGCGCGGCCACCCACGGCCGGAGCACCAGCCACACCCGGCCGCTGCCCCAACCCGCGCCGCCTGCCGGAGAAGTCGCGTCAAATCCGGCCGGCACACTCCCCACCTCCACCAGCTCCAGCCCAACTCCAGCCCCGACCGAGAGGAGAGGGAGACTGAGCCGAAGCCCGTAGAGAAGGGGACCACCAGACCCGCCTGCTGTAGCCCGTGACCAGATCCGATCCACGCCGCCACCACGGGCACGCAGCCGCCGCGCCGCCGCCGTCGCCCACCACGCCGCCGCTCGCACATCGCCCTCGGGAGCCACCGCCGCCGCACCGCCAGGCCCTGCGCACGCCCGGCGCCGCCGCCGGAGCAGGCCGCCCTGCATCGGACACCCCCGAGCGGCGGAGAGAGAGGGGCCCGCCGCCAGCCACCGCGAGGGGCTTTGCCCCGGCGGCTGCGGCCGGCGGCGAGGGCGGGGGAGGGTGGGGAGGAGGAGAGGAGGGGGGAGCCACGCCGCCGCCCGAGTCGCCCGTGGGGGGGACGACGCGGGGGCTAGGGAAAGGGTCCTTTTCGATAGACTCTCTCTACCACATATCTATAGCCTGATTCTCAAGTGTTGCACCATCTGTTCATTTGCTATAAGAGGCAGCGCCAATATGGAGACATTTATAATCCCGTTACAACGCACATGCATTTGTGTTAGCTAGTTAAAGATAAAACGTAAATAACTTTTTTTAATTATACGTGTGCTTTTCAACAAGTGTTCACCTGAAGCTTTCCAGAGAATATGGACAGGTACATTTCGAGCTCTGCTCTCCCGCCACATAGAAGCAGCAGCAGCAAGCGTCCAAGGGTGGCGGTGATGCGGGAGGGCGGCCGGCTAGTGCGATGCTTCGGCTGATTCTGATCATGGTGTGTTGCAAGATGATCCGGAACCGCTACACCTACGCCAGCGGCATCGGCCAACTCCTGGTCGTACGTGAGCCATCAGGATTATTCTTTGATCGTTTCTCACCAGAAAAATGAAATATTTACATGCACATTTCTGCGTGCACTAGGCGGTACTTATCAGGAGACTTTGTCTTTTGAACGAAGGAGCATTCATCTCGGATGAAGCTTTGGAAGCCTACGTTGACCTATTCATCAAGAACATGCATGAGCATTGCATGTCTTTTCTATTAAGATAGTGAAGGTTACAGTCTTATCGGTCGTTACAAGTTGCCGGCCAAGAGGCGGCGCACAGACCACAACCCCCTGACCGACTGCCATATTTCCGCGATCCTGGCTCCCTATGGGTGGGAGCCGGACGCCATGCCGATGGAGAAACTACTAGCGGAGGTGGCTGCGGCGACCTAGCCTGGTTGCAAGAGTGGTGGTGATGCGGCGGGCCTTGAGGATGGATGCAGAACCACTAAAGCATGTCGTGTCGAATGTGAGGGGCTTAAACTCACCGGATCATCGCAACTCGATTCTCCAGGTGGTGACGGCAGGGACTCCTATCATAGTTTGCTTCCCAGAGAGAAAAATGGAAAATGTAACTCTTGTAGTGCAACAATGTCTTGGTAAAAACTCTCACAACTATTTTTTTTCTTGCCAGCGGTGGGGACTAGGGGAGGAATACTATTGGCATGGGTCGACACGGTGGTCAAGTTATCTAACACACGCACGACATAGAGTAAACTAATAGCTCTTGTGAAACCAGCTCATGGCGTGGAGTGGTCGATCACCGGTGTGTATGGACAGCAACTTAATGCACAAAAAGTGAAATTCCTTCACGACATGGTGGACGTGAGGGATCTCCATGTTGGGCCTTGGTTACAAGTGGGTGACTTTAACCTACTTTTGAACCCAGAGGGCAAAAGCAACACGGCTATAAGTAGGAGGATGATATCTCGGTTGAGATGTAAGCTAAACCAACTATTTTTGTCGGTGCTAAGCTAAACCAACTTGAGTTCAAGGAGCTTTACCTGAATGGTAGGAGGTACACATGGTCAAACGAGAGGGAGCAACCGAAGTTGGAAAATATCGATCACATTTTCTGCACTAACTCCTTGGAGGATTGCTACCCGTACAGATTTTTGGCAGCCCTTGGGTCTGCGTTGTCCGATTATAGTCCATTGTTGCTAGATCTAAATGCTGACTTCAGAAAGGGCAAACGGTTCTGGTTTGACGCGTTCGATATGGTCTCAGAGGCATGAGACTACGTTCCCTCTGAAGGCAACCCGTTTTTGGCACTAGATAATAAGTTGAGGGCTACGGCCAAGAGGTTGCAGAAGTGGAGTGATAAGTGGATAGGAAACATTAATGCAAATTCTGATCGTGCTTGAGGTCATCTATCGGCTTGACAAGGCTATGGACACATAGAGCCTTACCGAAAAAGGCTTGCGCCCCGCTTTATATATAAAGCAAATGCCAAAGCCAATATCCAACAAGGTTCACACAAACACAAAGCCCACACGCACACAAAGTCCAAGCACAAGCAAGCAACAAGGGTTACTACTGAGGGCACAGCTCAACAAGCCCAACACACACACACAAAAAGGCACAAGCGCCAGGGGGGAAACATCCTCTAGTCGGGCTCCGGTGGTGGCGGCTGGAACGGAGGCGCCAGGCGAAAGTCCAACGAATGGAGGTCGGTGAGGAGTCTGTCGATGGCGTCCCGGTCCTGCGGGCGGCTAAGCGGCCGCCAGAGCTGCAAGTAACCACACATTTTAAAGATGGAGTCAGTCGCACGCCGAAGGGGCACCTTCTGAATGACAAGCTTATTGCGAACCGTCCACAGGGTCCAGGCTAGAACCCCGACGCAGAGCCATCTAATATGTCTGTAGCGAGGGGGGGGGAGGCTTGAATTTCCGCAAGCAGGTCAGGGAAGTTGGTGTTGCACCACTGTCCCCCAACCGTTTCGCGGAAACAAGACCAAAGGAACTGTGCCGTGTAGCACAGGAAGAAGATGTGATTAGCGTCCTCTACCGTGCCACACAGGGGGCACATTCCATCGCCAGGACCATGGCGCTTAAGAACCTCAACGCCGGTTGGGAGGCGGCCGCGGATCCATTGCCAAAGAAAGATCCGAATCTTAAGTGGGAGGCGGATGTCCCAGATAAGACCAAAGGGCTCCGGGGCTGACGAAGGGGCAATGGCCGCGTAGAGGGATTTGGTGGAGAAGCGGCCGGAGGGGTCTAGGCGCCAGGAGATGGAGTCCGGAGAATCTGTCACGTCCATAGGTAGCAGGGTGATGTCCTGGAGGAGGACATCCCAGGCAGCCACCTCAGCGGGGCCAAAAGGGCGGCAGAACGCGAGGCGCCCTAAGTCAATAAGGGCCGCCTCGACTGAGACCCGAGGGTCAACTACAATGTCGAAGAGGATGGGGAACCGGGCGGCTAGAGGGGAGCCTCCGAGCCACCTGTCCAGCCAGAACAAGGTCGAAGCTCCAGAGCCCACAGAGATGGAAGTGCCTATACGTAAGACCGGAAGCAGCCGGACGACGGCCTGCCAAAACTGGGAACCGCCCGAGCGTTGGCAGAACGCCAGTGGCTGTCCACGCAGGTACTTGTTCTGGATGATAGTAAGCCAGAGGCCACCGTCCCCATTGGCGATGCGCCAGAGCCAGCGGGTCAAGAGGGCGATGTTCATGCGCCGAGAGGACAGAATCCCAAGACCGCCCTGGTCTTTGGGTTTGCAGATGTCTGGCCAGTTGACCATGTGGTATTTCTACTTGCCCTCCTCCCCAGCCCAGAAGAATCTGGACTGGTATTTGGCGACCTCCTGATGGAGCGTTTCATGAAGGCTATAGAAGCTCATAAGGAACCACAGGAGGCTGGCTAGCGATGAGTTGATAAGGATCACGCGCGCCGCCTTCGATAGCCAACGCCCTTTCCAGGGCTCTACGCGATGTTGCATACGGGTCACCGTGGGGCGGAGGTCCGCCACGGTGAGGCGCGAGTCACTAATGGGGATCCCCAGATAGGTCGTGGGGAAAGAACCCAGCCGACAGTTAAGCCGATCGGCAATGGACTGTGCGTCCTCAGAGGGGTAACCGAGCACCATCACTTCGCTCTTATCAAAGTTGATGGTGAGGCCCGACATTTGTTGGAAGCACAGAAGAAGGAACTTCGGGTTGGAGATCTCTAAGGCAGACCCCTCGACCATAATAATGGTGTCATCCGCGTATTATAGAAGGGAGACCCCTCCCCCTCCAACAAGGTGCGGGACAAGGCCTCTAATATGCCCAGCAGCCTTGGCCTTATCCAAGATGGCGGCCAAGGCATCCACAACCATGTTGAACAAGAACGGCGAGAAGGGATCTCCCTGCCGGACCCCGCAGAGGGTAGGGAAGAAGGGCCCAATGTCGCCGTTGATGTTCACCGCAGTCCGACCACAAGAGACGAGCTGCATGACTCGGGTCACCCAACGGTCATCGAAGCCCTTGCGAAGAAGGACTTCCCTCAGGAACGGCCAGTGCACCGTGTCGTAGGCTTTGTGGAAGTCCAACTTGAGAAAGACCGCCCTATGGCGCTTCAGGCGGACCTCGTGGAGCACTTCGTGGAACACCAACACCCCATCCAGGATAAATCGGCCTTGAATGAAGGCGGATTGGTTCGGGTGGGTGATAGTGTCCGCAAGGAGGGTCACCCTATTGGCGTACCCCTTAGCCAGGATCCGAAAAATCACATTAATCGCTGTGATGGGGCGGAACTGACGAATATCGGAGGCGCCCGGGACCTTGGGGATGAGGGTCACCACCCCATAATTAAGGCGACCCAGGTCCATGGAGCCCGAGTAGAATTCCTCAAAGAGAGCCATGACCTCCAGCTTGATGGTCGGCCAGAACGTCTTGAAGAAAGCCACTGGAAGACCGTCAGGTCCCGGGGCCGAGGAGGGGTTCATCCCCTTAATGGCAGCGAGGACCTCCTCCTCGCTGAAGGGGGCAACCAAAGCCGCATTGGCTTCAGCCGAGACTACGTGCGCGCCCGACCAAATGTCGGGGGCGAGACTAGCCCCACCGCGCGGGGTGGGGGTAAATAAAGCCCTATAGAAGCCATCCACATGACAGCGGATGGCCGCTGGAAGAACTAACGGTGAGTCTCCATCCCACAGGCAGTGGATGGAGTTGCGACGGCGCCGGCCGTTCGCGACCGCCTGGAAATAGGCGGTGTTGGCATCGCCCTGTAGCACCCACCTCTGGGTACCACGCAAGCGCCAGTACGCCTCCTCATCCGTGTAGATGGTGGAGAGCTGGTCCTCCAGGTCGTAACGAATCAGCCATTCGTCCGAGGAGAGCCCGGTCGAGTCCGCGCGAGCATCCAGGGTTTGAATAGCAATCAGGATGGACTTCTTGCGCTCTCTAAGGTCCCGGCCAAGATTAGCCCCCCAACCCTTCATGAACTGGCGGGCTAGCTTGGCACAAAAGTGCCATGAATCGACCGCGGACATGGAGCGATGGGGTGCCGACCTAGCGAAAATCCTGCGGGCGACGACGGCCTCCCGGAAGCCGGTCTGGTTGAGCCAGAAGAGCTCGAACCGGAACCGTGGCGGGGAGGGGGGCGCTCGTCGGCGGTGGAGAGGAGAAGGGGGACATGATCGGAGCCAATCCGGGTGACCGCCCGGAGCGATGCCAAGGGGCATCGCAATTCCCACTCCGGGGAAACTAGGACACGATCCAGCACGGATTGTGTCGGTACAGCTTGCCGGTTGGTCCAAGTGAATCTGGCACCTGACCGGTCAAGCTCACGGAGCCCCAGCTCCGCGATCCAATCGTTGAATAATTGCATCCGGGGGAAATTAATCCGGGAATTATTCTTCTCATCCAGGGATCGGATGAGATTGAAGTCACCCCCCACTAAAACTGGGAGGGGAGAGTTAGAGATCTTTAGCTGCAGCTCGTCAAGGAACGCCGAGGAGCGGCGGTGGTCCGCCGGTCCGTAGACAACAATGACCTCCCATTTGAAGTTCAGGGCCCGCTCGAAGATCTCCATACTAACGAAAAAATCCCCTCTATCCATGCCTCCCACCTCAAATGTGGTATCCTTAACCCCTAAGAGGATGCCACCCGAGTGGCCTGAGGTCCCACTAGAAGGGAGCCAGTGCCACGCGAAGAGGTGGGGGCTCAGATGTTCAAGTTCCTGCAGGGTGAACTCAGAGCGGGGGGTTTCTTGGATGGCCACAATGTCAATATGTTCATCCCGGATGTACTCGATGAGCTGGCGGCGACGACCATCATGGCCGAAGCCGCGGAGGTTCCAGAAAAGGGCCCGCATCTAAACCCCCATCGGGGGGCTGCTTGACCCCAGAACACGAGAGGCGCTTTGTGCGCGAAGGGCGGCCGTGCGAGACCGAGTGCGTCCACGGATAATCCCGTCGGCCACCGGAGGAGCCGGAGCCGGGGGCCGCAGCAGGCGGGCACGAGTCTCAGCCAGCCTGCCGCTCATCGAGTACATCCGGGATGAACATATTGACATAGAGCCTTACAAATGAGGAGCTGAGCTTGCGCAAGATATTGAAGAAGAAACTGCTAGGCCTGGGTTCTTTGGAGAGATCCATTGCAAGGAAAAGGTCAAGGTTGCTTGACCTACACGATGACGATGTAAATACAAAGTTTTTTCACCGGCATGCATGTCATAGGCAGTGGAAGAGTGCAATCACTACAATTAGGCATGGTGGGGTGATCCTCACTGGGCATGATCGAATTGCATCTGTTGGGCTAAAAAGATGGCCGTATGCATCTTTCTGATGCAGAGGCCGGCGAATCACCCCTTTTCCAAAAAAAAAAATGATCGAATTGCAGACCCGGTGGATGATTTCTATGGGAAACTATTTGTAGGAGCGCCTACAAGGTCACGCATGCTGAACCTCGACTTGCTTGGTATCCTTGTATAAACGCATATCTCACCGTGAGTGCCCATCTACGATTGAAGAGGTTGAGAAGGCTATCAAGGCAATGCCCCCAGATTAGGCACCGGGGCCGGATGGTTTTACCCAAAGATTTTACGCATCATGTTGGCTCATCATCAAGTTCGATTTTATGAAGGCACTGGACGTGTTCTATCATGGGATCATGTGTGACCTGCTGGCGATCAACAAGGCAATTGTCTCATCACTTCCTAAGATAGAGAGAGTTGTGGATGTTAAGAACTTCCGCCATGTATGTCTGGTGCACGGTGCAATAAAGATTTTTGACAAGATTTTGGCTACGAGACTAGCGCCCCAGCTTCAAAAGATCGTTGGGACCCATAAAAGTGCTTTGTTAGAGGGAGGTCCTTGCATGATAATATCATGCTTGTCCAATGCACGGCACGACGGCTGCACGCACTAAAAGAACCTACGATTCTCTTGAAGCTAGATCTTTCCATGGCTTTCGATTCAATGCAATGGTTTTGCCCGAGGTGCATCGAGTGGATTTGTGGATTGCTAGCAAACTCTTCTACCAGGATCTTAACCAATGGAGTGCTAGGGAAGATGATCTTCAAATGGAACGGCCTAAGGCAAGGTGAGCCATTATCTTCGATGCCCTTCACTCTAATCATGGAGCGGCTCCAGAAGTGGCTTCAGCTAGCTGCTGACCGGGGGATAATAGAACCGCTTGCAAGATTGGGTCTGAAAGAAAGGGTGTCCATGTCTGTAGACGACGTGATGATTTTCTTGAAGCCAATGGTAGTGGGAATGCAACTGTGTGTGGTCATTATGAGGGACTATGGGGAAGCCTTTGGACTACAGGTCAACTTGACGAAGAGCAATGTTTTACCAATCTGGTGCACCGAGGAGACCATGGCAACAATCAGTACGATGCTTGGTTGTCCGTCCGGAGGTTTCCCATGCAAATATCCGGGCATGCCTTTATCTATATGCAAATAAACTGCAATTTAGTTCGATGGATTGATGGGCTAGTAGGCAGCCTGTTTGCCCACGTGGCATGCAACAATGACGCCCAAAAATAGGCGCTAAATCCTAGTGAAATCAGTCATATGTGCCATCCCATTTACTCTATGATGGCACTAGCAATACCGCCAACTCTTGCGGCTATGATCAAGATCTGTAGAGGTTTCCTTTGGTGTGAAAAAGCTCAGGCACGGGGTGGAGATTGTGCGGTGGCATAGGAAACTGTTTGCTAACTGAGATGGGCAGGGAGATTGGGAATCCCGAACCTCAAGTGGTTAAATATAGCGCTTCAAGCGAGATGGCCTTGGTTAAAACGGCCTGAGACATCCAGGCCATGGAATGAATTGAGCCTCAATGTGCCAGCGCAGTCGCTTGCCATATTCAGAGCAGCGGCACAAATGACGGTGGGCGACGGAGCGACTGCTCTGTTCTGGGAGGACTGATGGGTGTGTGGATGAAGACTTCAAGATTTTGCCCCTCGGATCTACGATAGAATTGCGACTAGATGTAAACCAACCAGAACATTGCAGGATACCTTACAAAATGTTGACTGGGCTCGAGACATTGACCCTGATATTAGTCCCTAGAAACTACAGGAGTACTTTCAAGTTTGGTTCTCAGTTGCACAGGTTAAAATCCACCCGATCAGCGGGACCGGCTGAGGTTGGCTTGGGAGAATGGAGTGAGTACTCTGCTGGCTTTGCCTACGCTCCGATGTTCTAGGGGATTGAGAGGTGGAGCCGGCAGCTGACTTTACCTGGAAATTACGAGCTCCTTTGCAATGCCAATTTTTTACTTGGCTCGCACTAAGGATAAGATGCTGGATGTCTGATAGGCTAGCCCTGAGAGGGTTGCCACACCAGGATTCGTGCCCCTTCTGCACACAACATGAAGAGACCATCCACTATATGTTGCCGCAATGTGTGTTCGCGAGGGAGATTTGGACCATTGTCTGCCGCGCATGGGAGACCGGAGTGGATGCCCTCGGGGACGGACCTACTCACCGAGTGGTGCATCAACAAGCAAGGAAATGTCCATGGCACCAAGCACGTCAATGCAATTATTGTGCTTGTTCTATGGTCCATTTGGAAGCATGGCAACGATATAGTTTTTGAAGGAGCCACCCATCCATAACACGGCTCACACAAACGATTGAAAGAGAAGGGAGGACATGGTGGGATGCGGGTCTCCTAAAGGGCGACTTAGATAGTTTTTTGGTATATTGGCGAGGTGGGTAACCGGGAGACATTAGCATTGTATTAACGGTAGAGGTGGATTTGCTGGCCGGACCTAATATGTAAACAACTTTCGGAGGTCGGGTGTCTTCTCCACTTTCTTCTATATAATATGATGCGCACCTCGTGCTTATTCCAGACAAAAACTGTATCTACGTATAGTGAGAGATTGAAGCTCATTTTCCAGGAAGCCTACGGGCTGGACCGTGCAAGATCTGCGACTTGTCGATGAAGAACGAATATGTGAAGTGACAAGTTTCAGGTCTGTTGTCTTAGCTGGGTTGTATACTGTTGGCAATTTTCTGAAACCTTCCATTTCTACTAGTGATAGAGAGGCAAACATGCGAGGTTACTTGTTTGGCTCGGAAGCATAGAGGCGAAACATGGGGATGCTTAACACCACTAGCTTAATTCATCGGTGCACAGGACGGGGACCTATGAGCTATATATTGGAGTTCACGGTACATGCCTGCCATTATTAGGTAGTACACATACTGGGTGAAAAGCAGGTTTTGGGTGGTTACGGCCCAGTGGACATGTTTCTCGACCTCCCACAGTAAAGATATTTAAAAAGAAAAACTGATTTCTTTTGGAAGTTATAAATTTAAAGGGTTACTGTTTATTTACTCAATAGGACGACCAGGGCCGTACCTGAGAAAATGGAGGCCCGGTGTGAAATAAAATTATGGGCCCTTTGCATTTTTCACATTTTCTTACGTTCTCATGTCATGACTTATACTTCCTCATCTGAATTACCTGATTTTTTTTGCATAAATCTGAAGACATTGCAGAAACTAAAGCTAAGAGACATATATCAACACTTAAGAACTGAGCATAGAGATAGAAATAAATGAAAAAACCTTAGCTTCCAATCGCAGTCTATTAATTTTTTTGCGGACTCAAAAATTGTATTACTCAATCACTGGTTCCTTACAATCTTCTGCTACTACCTCCAGCACATCAGCCGGACCCGAGTTAAGCCAAGTCATAGTCCTACTTGTGATTCTACCGAAAGAAGCAAGACCATCAGCGGCCTTATTATGTGACCTCGGCACATGAGTAATACAAACTTGACGAAGACTAAGAAGAAATCTAATCTCATTTACTAGTGAGGCATATGCAGACCGGTTCACCCCACCATCACTGAGCATGTTCACCATCTTAGTGGAGTCCGCCTCGATGACGATCAGCAGTTCCGAGGGCTGGATAGCTGACGACAGCCCTTCCATACAAGCGCAAAGCTCCGCTTGCAACGCATCCACTTGAGTAAAATGCACAGAACCACCACATCAGTATCATAGCTCTTCGAAAACCCCTTTACAAAACGTGACACTTTACACCGCACCGAAGAATTGACAGTAGCAAAAAAAATGATGGTAGATGCAAAGTGTTTTGATGACATCACTAATCAGCCAGACCCACTCGTCAGGCTGAGTTGCAAAAAAAACGCCACGTAGGACATTGACTTGGTCTTCTTCTTCTTTCTCCTCTCCTCTCTCCTCGGGCTTTTCATCAAACACCATATGGTCATCTCTTCTAAGTAGGCACAAAAAGAAGCTGCCGATAGATCGGGACGCAATGGCCGGCCCTGTCCAGGCCACCGGCGGAGTGGTGCCCTCGTGGAGGCGCTGGGGGGCGGAGCCGTCGCGTGCTCTGCTCGGTCCCCAGTCCCCACATCGTCGGCCTCCTACCCAAGCAGGTATGGTCTGATGAATCGGCGTGGGATCCTGCGTGCAAGCTAGCTAGCTTGCATCTGATCGTGGTCTTTTCCTCACAAAGCATCAGTGAGCGTAGATGGGTGCGAGACGTGAAGAAGATTGAAGAGAAATGTATATTAGGGACGAGACTTGTCCAGTTTCAAGAGTTGAGGGTGCAAGTTGTCCGGTTTTGTAGTTAAGAGATTAAATCTAAACTTCGCCCAAACTTGAGGGATGAAAAGTATACTTTTCTCAAGATTGAAGCTTCGCGAGCCACAGCGTCGGATTCAACCTCGCATCTGGCCGACCGCGGCAAGGTTGCAGGCGTCGTAGCCGTGTCATCTGGCCGCCCTTGCACTGCAGTGTGGGGTGGTCCACTTTGGTCACCACCACGGGCCACGGTGGCCGGCCCTGTCCAGGCCAGCGGTGGAGTGGCGCCCGAATATTTCACGCTGGGCGAGGTGGCCAGGGAGGTCGTCGGTTAGTTCGGTTCGGGGGCCGGGCGAAGGTTTAGGGCTTAGGGGCTCAGGTTTGGGGGCTCAGCTTCTCCCGAAAACAGAAGAAAGCCGCCAAGGCCGTAGTTCTGACACCGTCCCTGTTGCCCTGGCCAATGCCACGATCTATTCACACAACTGTCCGCACACGAACACGTCACATGTACCCTCGATGCCGGGGATGATGCACCGCAGCTCACGTCGAAGGAGTCTCACCGGAAGCGCGATTCGCAAGTCGACCGGCGAGAGCTTTCGAGGACCCGAAACCCTACACTCCCGGGAGGGACCCCGTCGGGGAGTGCGGCGGCTATGGGCTGCCCTAGGTCGGCCAAGGCGCCCCTAGAGCCTCGCGATTCACAGCTCTCCAACACGAAGAACGAGGGAGCAAGAACGAGGGAAGGACAAGACGTAGATGAAAAAGCTGTAGATGTGTTTGCGATTGTGTGTTGTTTCAATCGGCCGTCACCCAACATATATAAGAGGTGGCTGGACTTCCCGTACAAGTAAAGGATTTATCTAGGCTTTTCTTACAAGAAAATTATATCAATTCACGTCCAAAAACTAGTCAAATTCGGACTGGTTTTATCTAAACTTTCCAAAATTGTTCGGTTTAAGCTGGCTGTACTTTGAGGGTCCTTTTTGTGGTGACAAATGACCTTGGATGGAAAGAAGCCCAAAAGCAATCTTGACCGTTTCGACGAAACGAACATCTTTCATGTTGAACGTTTTTTCATCAGAGGTCATCTCGAGTGTCAAATCGCTCGTGCAAAACAGCTAATTACTCACGCAGCTCATCAGACATACACATATGTGTGTCTGGTTCCGGGCGTCATATTTTGCTCGCTGGAGGGTCTCGCTGTACGGATTCTAACTTTTGCATACGACCTTTGATTGAGACGATCTTTATATCAAAATCGATCGTTTCGACGAGACGCACAACTTTCTTGTTGAAATTTTCTCCATTTGAAGCCATATTCATTGGGTTACTGGACATTCTTTAATCTGGTGTCGACATGAGGATCTCCGAACTTGTCATAACTTTTACATCCAAGCTTCGTTTTAGACCATCTTCATATTCATCTTCATCTTCTCGAAAAGATCCATTTCATGATGATTTTCAATAGTAAGTTTGAATTAATCTTGACATAGCTTCAAGCCACTCTTTATAAATGTGCCACTTTTGAGCGTCAACACATGCCCCCCTATTTTTCGGCAAAGCTAGCGTGCCAAAAAATAACTTGTACCAAGTTTGTTCTAAGGACGATGTCAACACTCCATCGGCCATTTATATGTTCTTAGGGCGATAGGTATATATCGGCCATGTTTATGCTAAGGGCGATAGTTATTTATCGGCCGTTGCCTATCTAGGCTTCTTGCCACACACTTGGGTGGTACTTCTTTAAATATTTTCCATTGAGAGCTCGAGGTAACAATGCCCCTTGTATGGATTCCACCAAATATGAATTTCCAGGAACTACTCTTGTAATCCTAAAAGGACCTTCCCAACTTGGAGACCACTTCCCGAATTTTCTGTCTTTCGAACCAATTGGTAGAATCACCTTCCACACGAGATCGCCAACTTGAAAAGTCTTCAACTTGACCTTTTTATTCTAAGCTCTTGCCACCCTCAACTTATCTCTCTCTATGGCCTCCAGAGCAGCCAAACGTTTATCAGCGACTTCATCAATATTGTCCATCATCAAGTTATAAAAGTCCACCGCCGATAAATCATTCTGTTTGGCTATTCTCAAAGCATTCAAATTCACTTCCACTGGTAAAACGGCCTCTTGACCATATACGAGCTCATATGGAGTTACCTTTGTAGCACCATGCCTTGAGATTCTGTGCGCCCACAAAGCTTCGGACAGTAGCTCATGCCATCTCCTTGGATTATCCTCAATCTTCTTCTTGATGAGTTTGATTAAAATTTTATTGCTAGACTCAGCCTGTCCATTGGCTTGGGCATAATATGGAGAGGAATTGAGCAACTTTATGTTATAAGATTCGGCAAATTCTCTGACTTGGTGTGACATAAAAGATGAGCCTTGATCTGTAGTCAACGTTTGAGGAATGCCGAATCTATGAATAATGTGCTCGGTTATGAATTTAATTACCTCCACATGTGTCATGTTCTTGAGAGGCAATGCTTCAGACCATTTAGTGAAATAATCGGTTGCCACCAATACGAACCGATGCCCCTTTGAGGAAGACGGATGAATTTGTCCAATAAAGTCTAAACCCCATCCTCTGAAAGGCCACGACTTGATAATGGGATGTAACATAGCAGCAGGAGCCAACTGAATATCACCAAATTTTTGACAAGCTTCACACCCTTTGTAATATCTGAAGCAATCATTAATCATAGTCGGCCAATAAAATCCAGCACTTCGTAGCAACCATTTCATCTTGGGAGCCGACTGATGAGTGCCACAAATACCTTCATGGACCTCCCCATAGCAACTCTCGCTTGGTACTCGTCCAAGCACTTTAGAAGAACATCATCAACCGTTCGGCAATAGAGACCATCATCTCTCATTGTGTATTTAAAAGCCATACGCCGAACAGCCCTGTCCACCCTTCTACTAGGATCACGCAAATAATCAACAATGGGTTTCCTCCAGTCTTGATTTTCTCCTGCATTGAATATTTCATTAGTGGCCGAAACGGTGGGCTCCGGTTCGGCCTCCCCTCTGTTGGCAAGACTAGACATCGGCCTTTGAGAAATATGAAACATGCCATGATCCACATGATAGCCGGATGCTTGTTGTGCCAACCCATTTGCTTTCCAGTTGTCATGTCTAGATATATGAGCAATGCTAAAATAATCCAAAGTAGAAATTATATCTAGACACTTATCAAGATAAACATTAAGTGATTCGTCAAAACACTGAAAAACTTTGGATATTTGCTGCACTACTAATAACGAATCACCAAAAGCCTCAATATGTGTAGCACCTATGGCAAGCAACATCTCTAAGCCGAATAACAATGCTTCATATTCGGCTTGATTATTTGTGCAAAAATATTCTAAGCGGCACGAGGCTTCAAAAACAGCACCATGAGGAGATATATAAACAATACTAACACCTTGGCCATTGCTACAACCGAACCATCAAAATATAATCTCCATGGTACTAATGAGACAAGGTTTATATCAATATCATGCTTGTCATCAATCCGATGCTCAACAATAAAATTAGCAACGATTTGTCCTTTCATGTATTTTAGAGATTCATAAGCCAAATCATATTCAATTAAAGCATAATCCCACTTGTCAATTCTACCACTAAGAATTGGCCTATGCAACATGTACTTGATGACATCGGTTTGACAAGCTACAATGCAAGTACTAGGCACTAGGTAATGTCTCAATTTTGTACAAGCATAATATAAGCATAAGCATAATTTCTCAATAAATGTATACCTTGTCTCGCCGTCCAATAAGCGTCGGCTTAAATAAGTAATAACATGCTCCTTCCCTTCGGTCTCTTGAGTTAAAACAACACCAATAACACCTTCTTCCGCTGCAATGTAAAGTCTAAATGGCTGCCTGTACCTGGGCGCTTTCATAACCGGAGGAGTGCACAAATATTTCTTAATTATATCAAATGCCTCTTGCTGTTTTGCCCCCCAAGTAAAATCAACATCATTCTTTAACCGAAGGATAGGAGTAAATGCATGAACCTTCCCTGATAGATTGGCTATGATCTCCTCAAATAATTGACCTTGCCAAGGAATTTTGGCATATCTCTCTTGCATGTTGGAGCCTCTACTTTTTGTATAGCTTCGATCTTTTTGGAATCAATTTCCACGCCATCTTCATGAATAATGAAACCCAGAAACTTCCCAGCCGATACACCAAAGGCACACTTCAAAGGATTCATTTTCAGCCCATATTTCTTCATTCTTTCAAAAGCTAAGCGCAAATCGGCTAGATGAGATTCAAAAGCATCCGATTTGACAACAATATCATCAATATAAACCTCAAGTATAACACCAAGTAAATCATGAAAAATTAAATTCATAGCCCTTTGATACGTGGCACCGGCATTTTTTAATCCAAAGGTCATCACTGTCCACTCAAATAAACCAAGGAAACCGGGACATCGAAAAGCCGTTTTGGACATGTCCTCTTCGGCCATAAAAATCTGATTATACCCCGCATTACCATCAAGAAAGCTAATGACCTTATGTCCAGAAGCATCATTAATAAGCATATCGGCTATTGGCATAGGATACTCATCTTTAGGTGTAGCTCTATTCAAATCTCTGAAATCAATGCACACCCTCAACTTGCCGGAGCCTTTCTTCTCTACTGGTACAATGTTAGAAATCCACTCGGCATACCTGCAAGGTCTAATAAAATTAGCTTTAAGCAAACGACCGATCTCTTCCTTGATCCGGTGATACATTTTTGGATTAAACTTTCTGGCCGATTGCTTATATGGCCTAAAACCGGCCTTTATAGGTAACCGATGCTCCACTAGCTCTCGGCTTAAACCTGGCATCTCATGATATTCCCATGCAAAGCAACAAACATATTCTTTTAATAGCTCGATCAACTTAGCCTTATGATCGGCTCTTAAATTTTCGTTTACAAATGTCGGCCTAGGAATTGAACCATCTCCTATATCTATCTCTTCTAATGGATCGGCCGATGTAAAACTTGTCCTAGTTTATCCATATCATCTAACTCTTCTATGGACTCATACATATCGTACTCATCAGACCGATATTCTACAAGACGTTTCTGTAACCACTCTGAGTTAGGATCCATTTAAATACATCATACCTTGGAGCCGATTACCGCGAACCGGCTTTAAAGAAACAGGCACAAAACCACTTTTCGTGGCGCTAAGAAAATCATATTCTGATAAGTCCCGCCCCGTCAGGCAAGTAGCATTGGGATGTTGCCATTCCACCGATGCATCGGCCAAAGCAACACAAGCCGAATTATCAACATGAATGACTTCTACTTCATCATCAACCCATTGAATTAAAAACTGGTGCATAGTAGATGGCACGCATTGGTTTGCATGAACCCAATCGCGGCCTAATATCACATTGTAGTTACCTTGCACCTCGGCGACAAAGAAGGCGGTAGCCAAAGTTTTGCTTCCCACCGTAAGCTCCACATACATTACACCTTTGGCTTCAGTTTTCTCTTTGCCTTCAAATCCATTAAGCACCATGTTGGTCTTTATTAACTCTTCATCACGCAGCCCCAATTTTTTGAAAACCGAATATGGCATAAGATTAACCACAACACCACCATCGACAAGCATTCTAGCAACCGGCGATCCATTAATATGACCTTTAAGGAACAATGGCTTTAAGTGCGTCACCGGTTCTTTTGGCTTCTCGAATATAGCATTTTTAGGACCAAAATCTAGATGAGCTACTTCCCCTTCTTCATCTATAGCACGAAATTCAGCGGGTAAGTAATACACCATATTAATATCCATACCTTAATGAACCGGTGTAGACTCATAATCAAGCATTTCATCTTCTTCCGCAAGCATGTCCACTGACTCCGAAATATCTTCAAGGGAAGAGGAAGTAGTAGGCAAAGTGGACGATGTAATAGTAGCCGCATCGTCCTCTGTTGGTGGTGTAGGTGTTGCTATGATCAATGTAGAAGCTGCTATGTTTTCCTTTTGCTTTGGCATCCACACTTGTTTTGGGGGTACCATGGGACGACTTTCATTGAAAAGTTTATCCCTTAGCTTTTCTGCTTCTTGTTCCTCCTTCTCATGACTCCTCATGCACTGCAATCTCCTTTTTTGCGCCTTGGTCAGACCGAAAGGACACCACTTAGGCTGAGTATATTTTGGATCGCTCGATCTGGCCTTGCTTGTGCTATCTTTATGATCATTAGCCATGGGACCCTGCTGGACAGCAGCCACATCTTTATTAGAATCAGCCGGATTATCACCAATAATCGGCTCTTTGATTGTTAATTCTTTAGTGCCTATCATAATAGTTTCAGCACTAGTATTCTTCTCCGTTTGCTTGCCAGGCTCTTAAATTTCAGCACTTGGTGATTTAGCACACCACACTTGCTTGCCAACCCTTCCATGATTATCTTGCATTGGCCGATTGACACCGTTGTTCAAATGGCCTCGTGTGGGATAAAAAAGCCTCTCATGAACGGGCCTCCTTGGTTCAGCCCAACCCGGATGAAAAGCATAAGGGGCCATTGGGGGCTGCCCCCATCCTCCATTGTAGCCTCCCATGTAGTATGGCGCATAGGGGGGTGGCGCCATCCATGGTCCCGGTGCCCATGACCCATATGGCCTTGCGTGATGCTGAAATTCTTCCCGAGGAGGTGACCTTGAGCGCTTCAAATTTAATGCCCGGTCAGAGCTAGAACCGGCCGCTTGATTGGCATACTTGGACAACAGCATATCAAAAGTTGGCTTGATTCTCTTGCGCTGCACTTTAGCTTCATTCGTCTTCCACTTGCCAACCTCTGGACTCTTGGGCTTAACAAATTTGACATGAGTGTTCTCTTGCACTTGTGGTTGCCCCCCGAGTGTAGGATTCTTGATGGTGATCTTGATTACCTCCTTTCCACCGGGTTGCTTGTCAAGCACAACTTGTCTCCCCAAGACCTTGTCGCTCTCCTTATTTTTCCTGGGCTCACCAATGACAATATTATTTTTATTAGCTGATTCGGCTATGTTGGGCCGAATTAACATCTTCTTCCCCTCCAAATCCATGGTGTTCATTGGGAAAGGCTTCTTATCAACTTGCATCTCAGAAAAATTCAATCGTCCGTCATTAATGGCCGATTGTATCTGTCGTCGAAAAACATTACAATCATTAGTAGCATGAGAAAAAGAATTATGATACGTGCAATAAGCACGCCGTTTCAGCTCTTCGAACGGCGGTAAAGTATGAGATATTCTAATAATCTTGGCTTGCAACAAAGCATCAAATATTTTATCACACTTAGCAATGTTGAAAGTAAATTTCATCTCTTCATCATGATTCTTACGAATCGGCTTTAAATCATTGCAAGTAAACGGTTTGGCCTTAGATGGCCAAACAAATTCAGCAGCATAAATATCACCCTCATCGTCCGAGTGATCACTATCATACTCAACCATATTCATCTTAGGACGATCAGTTTTATATCTATGCACCTCTTTAAGATCTTTGCTTCGGCTTTCCTGAGCCAAAGCCCTTTGCAAGACTTGGTTGATATTTAAAAACTCATGTCCTTCTAGCCTTTCTCTAATGTGAGTTCTCAAACCACTAAGCACAAGATCAGCCAAATCTCTCTCGGTTATCACCAAACTATAGCACCGGTTTTTTGTATCTCTAAATCTTTTGACATAATCGGAGACCGATTCATCATGCTTTTGCTTAACCGATGTAAGATGGGATAGTTTAAGCTCATTGTCACCACTGTAGAAGTGATCATGAAACTTTTGCTCCAATTGAAACCATGTAGTAATAGAACCGGGTGGTAATGCAGAAAACCACGAGAAAGCAGTACCGGTTAAAGATAAAGGAAAATAACGTACTTTCCACTCGTCTCGTGAACTTGCCTCACCTAATTGTGCCAAGTATTGACTAACATGCTCCCATGTAGTCTTTTTTCCCTCTCCGCTAAACTTAACAAAATCTGGAACTTTATATCCGGGAGGACATGGCACGGCATCAAAAATTTCTAGATATGGTTTCCTGGAAATTCGTGGTTTAGGTAGTTCAATCCCACAATGCTCTCGGAACACCCTAGACATTTCCTCTCTGACATTAGCCAAAATATCACTCGTATTGAGTGACGTTGCGTGTGGTTGTGGCGCATGGTGAATATGATTTCTAATAGTTGGTACAGTGCTAGTCGGAAGAGATGGTGGTGTGTATGTTGTACCATAGTTCGGCAGTAATCCACTTGGACTTGCCGAACTGTAACCTAGCAATGCAGTTGGATTCACTAAACTTGGTACGTTCATGGCAGGATTAAAGGGTGGAGCAACAAGTTGGTTTGTCTGACTGGGATAAGAATTCAACGGCACGGGCGGCGCCGATGAAATAGGTAAAGTTGGACTAAAGTTTTCCACACCAGTAGATATACTACCACTACCATGATATGACTGAGTATTATTTCGAGCAGTATTATTGTCTATGATAGCTTGGTAAATAAGATCATTATTCTGAGCAATAAGAGCAGTAATTTCAGCCGACTGTTCAGGAGAGAAGATTTTGCTTACAACCGGTTCTACCTACTCATTGTGAAGAGGAGGAAACTTGATTTCTTCAATTGAAGTGATGTTGCCTTGGTGATCCTTTTTGAACTTAGCAAGGAACTCCTGCATCTCCTTCTCTTCACACGCCTTCTTGTACTCCTCAAAAGCTCATAATTCCTCAAAATTGGGCTTGATGATGTTATCGGCATCCACTTCAGATGGCTTGGGAAGATCGACCATGATGGATGATGATGATTACACTTTTTCCCCAATGGAGTCGCCAAAAAGTGTGTTCGCACACGAACACGTCACGTGTACCCTCGACACCGGGGGTGATGCACCGTAGCTCACGTCGAAGGAGTCTCACCGGAAGCGCGATTCAAAAGTCGACCGACGAGAGCTTTTGAGGACCCGAAACTCTACACTCCCGGGAGGGACCCTGTCGAGGAGTGTGGCGGCTATGGACTGCCCTAGGTCGGCCAAGCTGCCCCTAGAGCCTCGCGATTCGCAGCTCTCCAACATGAAGAACGACGAAGAACGAGGGAGCAAGAACGAGGGAAGGACAAGACGTAGATGAAAAAGCTGTAGATGTGTTTTGCGATTGTGTGTTGTTTCAATCGGCCGTCACCCCAACTTATATAAGAGGCGGCTGGACTTCCCATACAAGCAAAGAATTTATCTAGGCTTTCCTTATAAGAAAATTACATCAATTCACGTCCAAAACCCTAGTCAAATTCGGACTGGTTTTATCCAAACTTTCCAAAACTGTTCGGTTTAAACTGGCTATACTTTGAGGGTCCTTTTTGTGGTGACAAACGACCTCGGATGAAAACGAGCCCAAAAGCAATCTTGACCGTTTCGACGAGACGAACATCTTTCATGTTGAACGTTTTTTCATCATAGGTCATCTCGAGGGTCAAATCGCTCATGCAAAACAGCTAATTACTCACGCAGCTCATCAGACATACCCACATATGTGTCTCGTTCCGGGCGTCATATTTTGCTCGCTGGAGGGTCTCGCTGTACAGGCTCTAACTTTTGCATACGACCTCCGATTGAGACAATCTTTATATCAGAATCGATCGTTTCGACGAGCCGCACAACTTTCTTGTTGAAATTTTCTCCATTTGAGGCCATATTCATTGGGTTACTGGACATTCTTTAATCTGGTGTCGACATGAGGATCTCTCAACTTGTCATAACTTTTACTTCCAAGCTCCGTTTTAGACCATCTTCATATTCATCTTCATCTTCTCGAAAAGAGCCATTTCATGATGACTTTCAATAGTATGTTTGAATTAATCTTGACATAGCTTCAAGTCACTCTTTATACGTGCCACTTTTGAACGTCAACAACAACATGGGAGAGCGGGCGAGGCACATACGGCGGACGCCCGCGCGCGCCCACCGGTAGCAGAAACCACGGCCACACTGCGATGAGCAGCAGCAGAGGCCACGTAGGGCCACAAGCGGCAGCTGCTGCCTAGCAGCCCTGCCGCCCTGCTGCCACGCACGACCACAAGCAGCAGCGGTAGCCGCGGCCACACACGTCGAGTAGCAGCAAATGCGACCGTGGCGCATGGGGCACGCGGTCGTCGGCGGGACGCAAGGGCACAAGGAGACGCCGCGAAGCAAGGATGCGAGGAGCAACCTAGATCTGAGAAAATGAAGGAGGGAGAAGAAGACCAAGTCAATCTCCTACATGGCATTTGTTTTGCCAACTCAGCCGAATGAGTGGGCCCAGCTGATTAATGACGTTATAAAATCGTTTTGCATCTACCGTCAGTATTTTTTGCAACTGTCTATTCTTCGGCACGGCGCAAAGTATCACGTTTTGTAAAGTGGTGGTTTTCCGAAAGCTATGACGCTAATGTGCTAGTTCTGTACATTTTACTCTCACCACTTGCCATAAGTTAGAAAAGTTAAAATGCAGCATTCATTTGAAAAGTTTGAGCGATAAATGTACAACATTTCCCAGTAACCTCGGTAACCGCAAGCCAAACCTTACGCTATTCGATTTGATTCATCCGGATTCGTGGACTGTGGTTAAGAGGAGGAGACCGGAGTGCTGAATGGGGGCTGGATCGTTGCCGGCGGCAGCGGCAACTGTGCCATCGTTGTCGTCGAACGGGATCCGGGCGGCACGAGGCGCTCGTTTGAACCAGCTCCTGGGACGAGTTGGGCCGGTTTCCTCGGTTCCTCACGCGCGACTAGTTGGGCCGGTGATAGCTGGGTATGAGGCCCAGGCTATACCGAATCCCACTAGTATCAAGGCGGTCGCTGCATGCACGGAAGAGATCGATAGTTGCCGTGCGTGCGTGATTGTGACTCGTCCTAGGGTTCGCCGGAACGGGACGCCAGTGCTCCCTCCTTGCGGCCCTGGTCGTGCTCGACGGATTCCTCCCCTTGCTGCCATGGCGGGCCGAGGGACGAGAGTGCCGCCTGCGAAGAAACCCCAGACGGCTACTGCGAGAGACCAGTGTGGGGCAGTAGTGTCACCGACGCCTGCGGGCGCAGGCCATAGGGCCGCCGGCGCAGGACATGGCGCGGCCTGTAGTGGGTTGGCTGCTGCCGGCGCCGGGCGAGGCGCTGCTGCTCCGCCTATTGCTTCGGGACGTGGTGGCGGCAATATCGGGGCCCGGCCGACTGTGCCTGCGGCAGCCAGGCCGCCCATGGTACCGACGGGAAGAGGTGGCCCCGCTGGACCCCGAACGACGGGGCCGACGCCTCCCGTGGCTGCTGCTATATGGGTCGGGGCGATGGTTCTGGTCCGAGACTGGTGGTGCCGGTACCTGTCGGCGGTCAGCCTCGTGCCGCGCCTCCGCCTCACTACGTCGCGAGGCCGGCTCAGAATCGTTCGGGACCATCACAGATGAGGCATAACTCGATATCTAGAGATTCCTTTGAGCCGCCCCAAGGTTAGTGGGGGATGATGGTGTTGATGCGTATGGAGACAGAAAGCACCGTGGTTCCCCTTCCACGGGAGGCGGTCGAGGCTATGCCTGGCAGAGTGACGGGTCTGCTGAGAGACCATTTATCGGTCCTCCAGGTGGTTTTGTCGAGGGAGCCTCTGGTCCGGATCACCGCCAGAGAGGTGGCTATAATGAACATCGGGGTGGTCGGGGTGGTGGCCGTGGGAGGTATCGCCGACAGCCTCGGCCTCCGGCAGTTGTTGACCATGCGGCGGCAGCCGTAGAGACAGATCACGCTCAGTCTACTGATCTCACTAGCCAGGCGATGGATGTGGTGACGGCCTTGGCCAATGTAGAGGTTCCTGTGACTGGGACTGTGGCTGAGGTGTCTGACAGGTCTGATGCAGAGAGGGCGTCCAAGTGGGCGCGCAAGAAGGAAAGAATGCTTTGCTACCGTTGTGGTGAGAAGGGACACTTCATTGTTGAGTGCGTGGCGGAGCTGTGTGATTCGTGTGGCAAGCCAGCACATGCCTCGGGGGATTGCCCGTTTTTGCGTGACTAGGCTCCGGTTCTGACAATGTATGGACTATACTATGCAGAGCTGTTGTTCTTTGAGTCCCCGGCCGCGAGAGAGATTCCGGAGGAGACACAAAGCTTGACCACCGGGGTTGTGAAAGCTACCCAGGGGGAGGTGACTGGGGCTCAGATTGTGCGGAGGCTTCAGGAGTTGGCACCGGGTGACTTCCAATGGGAGCTGGTTAGTCTCGAGGCCAATGTATTTAAGGTTGATTTCCCCTGTGTGGATGATTTGTAGAGACTGCTGAGCTTTGGCTTGTGTAGAGTTCCTGGTACTAAGTGTATTTTGGAGTTTCAAGAGTGGACGAAGGTGGAGCCTAAGGGCAAGCCCCTTACGCAGGTCTGGTTGAGGTTTTCGGGGGCTCCTTCTAAGCCTTCGCAGGATGTTCGAGTTGTGGCCAGTATGGGTATTAGGGTTGGGAAAACGGAGAAAGTGGATATGGCTTTTACCCGTGCTCATGGAGTGGCCCAGATCCTAGTGAGCGTTCTGGATATTGAGTTCGTTCCCGATGTGGTGAACTGGACTTATAAGGGAGAGGTTTTCCCACTTGAGATCGAGTTCGAGGACACTGATCTGTTTGCTGAGGTGATTAATGGGAATGATGTAGATATGCACGAGGGCGACGACAGTGCGGGAGCTAAGGGGGCACTGACTGCCGTGTCTACACGTGTGGGGTCTAACGGTTCCGGCCCTGTTGCTCAGTTGCCCGGGGATGGGACCGGGGTTCAGCCCGCACCCTCACCATCGGTGCCTATGACTTCGCTGCGTTTTGGTTCCTTTGAGCCAGCATCTGCTCCGCCCAGACTTTCGAGTGATCGGGTAGATTCTGATGATGTTTTTGAACATACGCTCCCTAGGTTGGAGTTTGAGGGTGCTGGCGGATCCTTGGTTGGAGGTTTGGTGGGGGCATCGTCGGCGCGGCCTTTGGTTGGAGGTGGGGAGGTGGAGCCTGTGGTTGCTTCTATCTCTCTCGCTTCACCAGTGGCCGAGGCTCCGGAGAGGATGACTACGCCCGAGGCAGGGCTCGGGGGAGGGGGTTCTGGGCAGGTGGCCGCGACCTCTTCCCTCCCTATCCTGACACCGGAGACACCGGTCACGAGGGCGTCAGCTGGTGTTGGGAGAGGTGGCCTGAGGCAGGTAGCCTCATCTATCTCTTTTCCGATCGTGGCGACGGCGTCCACGCTTCCATTGGAGCTGGGGGAGGGGAGTCTGGGGCAGGTGGCCCTGGCTCCTCCTCCGTCTTCGGCGGTCAGGCGGACCGCGTCTCCTACGATGCCAGCGTCCCACTCTGCGCTGAGGGGTGGGGCGGGAGGAGGGCTCGGGCAGGAGGCCCCCGCCCTCCTCTCTCCAGGCCGGCACGTGGCCCAGGACCTTGGTGTGGGTCACTTCGCCAAGGGGCAGGGGAGCCTGCTGCCGTCTCCTCCGGTAACCTTGGTTGACCCTTTGCGGGATTCAGCGCGAGGCTTTACAAGGGAGGAGGTCGTTGCTTTCGGCGGGATCCCTGACCCGGTCTCGACGGGGAGACGGATGAGTGCTCGTATTCAGGAGCTTCCGAAGGTTGATGACATGCAGCAGAGGTGCGCTATGAGGGCGGCCAAGCTTCATGATGCTGAGATCTCTACTGGTATGTCCGTCAACATATCTAATTCATTATTGCATTTTTCTAATGAGGAGATTATAAATAATGCAAACCAACTAGGAGTTTCACTCGGCGATAATGATAGTGAAATTTCCAATTCAGTAAATGATCTTTTAGATTTGGAGGCAGAGCGTTCCTTAGAGACTATTCGTAATCTCGCAGCAGTAAAACCCATGAATGATGATGAGATTGATGTGCTAGGGGTCGGAGTGCTCGATAATCTATGTGCGGATTTAGCACCAACCAACCATGAGGACCGGGGGGCAGAACCTAGTAAACCAAAGCGCAAATGGAAACGAAAGATTTACCCTGATTCTGCAGTTCGTAGGAGTGCTAGGATTCGGACTACCAAATTTTTTTAGGATGAATTATGAAAGGAATCTTTTGGAATAGCAGAGTTCTAAAAGACTTGGCTAAAAGAAGGTTTCTTGCTGAGGCATCTTTGGAGCATCGTTTAGACTTTATTGCTCTATCGGAAACTGGTCGAGAAAACTTTGCGCCCCAATTTCTTTCCTCTCTAGTGGGTGGTGTTGATTTCGATTGGCATTGCCTCCCTCCGCGAGGAAGATCGGGTGGTATCTTGCTGGGTGTGAGATGCGATTCGCTGGAAGTCCGAAGTGTAGTGATGGGCGACTTCGTGGTTAAGTTTCGAGTCAGGTCTAAAGCTGATGGTTTCAACTAGGCATTGGTGGCGGTTTATGGTGCTGCACAGCCCGAGCTTAAACCGGAGTTTCCGGCGGACCTTGTTCGAATCTGTGGATCTGAGCAACTTCCAATTCTAGTTGGGGGTGATTTCAATATCATTAGGAGGAGAGAGGAGAAGAATAATGAAAATCTTGACGGCAGGTGGTCGTTTATGTTCAATACCATTATTGAAAGCTTGGATCTGAGGGAGATAGAGCTTTCTGGTAGAAAGTTTACATGGGCTAATGCTTTGCCAAACCCGACTTACGAAAAGCTTGACCGAGTTCTCGCGAGCGTGGAGTGGGAACAGATGTTTCCGCTTGTAACGGTTCAAGCACTCTCGCGTGGAATTTCCGATCACACACCCTTGTTCATGGACTCAGGGGAGCCGAACCACGTGGGAAAAAATACCTTTTCCTTCGAGATGGCCTAGTTCGAACGCGAAGGTTTCTTGGACCTGATTGCCAGGGAATGGGCTAAGGGTGCAGGAGGTAGGACTTTTGTTGAGCATTGGCAGAATAAGATTAGGTATTTGAGAAGTTTCTTAAGGGGGTGGGCTAATCACCTTAGTGGTTGTATAAGATTGAAAAGGACAGGCTCCTTTCTCTTATTCAGGCCCTGGACATAAAGGCCGAAACTACGATTTTGCTGCCAGTAGAGCTTCAGGTTAAAACTGAGGCGGAGAAGAGGTTGAAAGAACTTCTCCGCGAAGAAGAATTGAAGTGGGCATTGCGGGCTAAGGTCCGCAAAGTGGTCCAAGGAGACACGAATACTCAATTCTTTCACTTGATTGCTAATGGTAAGCATAGAAAGAAGAGCATCTTTCAACTTGAACAAGATGAGGGCACTATTCTAGGACAGAACAACCTAAAAACTTATATAACCGAGTATTACAAGCAGTTATTTGGACCCTCGAAGGATAGTTGTGTGTCCCTGAATGAGTCCAGGACTGAGGATGTGCCTCAACTGTCGGCTGCTGATAATGATATTCTGGTTGCCCCATTCTCAGAGAAGGAGGTGTTTGATGCTATTGCACAGATGAAAAACAATAAGGCCCCAGGACCGGATGGATTCCCGTTCGAGTTTTACAAAAAGTGCTGGCACATTATTAAGGGGGATTTGTTACCGATGTTTCATGATCTCTTCTCTGGGCAGCTTCACTTATTTCATTTGAATTTTGGAACAATCACACTGCTTCCTAAGAAGACGGATGCTGTGAGAATTGAGCAGTTTAGGCCGATATGCCTTCTCAATGTTAGTTTCAAAATCTTCACCAAGGTCGGGACTAATAGGCTCACACAGATTGCGCATTCTGTGGTGCAACAATCCCAAACTGCTTTCATGCCGTACAGAAACATCCTTGAAGGGGTGGTAGTCCTTCATGAAATGCTCCATGAAATCCATTCTAAAAAATTAGATGCTGTAGTTTTTAAGGTGGATTTCGAGAAGGCGTACGATAAAGTCAAATGGCCATTCCTCCAACAGGCATTGCGTATGAAAGGTTTCGATGAAGCCTGGCGCCACCAGGTCGAATCGTTTATGCTAAAAGGGAGTGTGGGAATTAAAGTGAATGACGATATTGGTCATTAGTTCCAGACACATAAAGGCCTCAGACAAGGAGATCCGATGTCCCCTATCTTGTTTAACATTGTGGTTGATATGTTAGCAATTTTGATAGGACGGGCTAAGGAGAATAGTCAAGTAGGTGGCTTGGTACCTCATCTTGTTGATGGAGGTGTCTCCATTCTTCAGTACGCTGATGATACAATCATGTTTATGGAGCATGACTTGGCCAAGGCGAGAAATATGAAGCTGGTGTTATGCCTTTTCGAACAATTGACCGGGTTAAAGATTAACTTTCACAAGAACGAGTTGTTTTGCTTTGGTAGAGCCAAGGATGAACAGGAGGCTTATAGGCAATTGTTTCGGTGCGAGTTGGGGGATTTACCTTTCTCTTACCTAGGTATACCTATCCATCATCATAAGCTGACAAACAGAGAATGGAAGTGCATTGATGATCGATTTGAGAAGAAACTGAGTTGCTGGAAGGGCAAGCTCATGCCATACGGAGGCCGATAATTCTGATAAATTCGGTGCTCACGGGTATGCCTATGTTTATCTTATCGTTCTTTGAAGTCCTAGTTGGTGTCAGGAAAAGACTGGACTTTTATCGATCGCATTTCTTTTGGCAGGGTGATGAACTCAAGAGAAAATACCGGCTAGCTAAATGGGATATCATCTGTAGACCGAAAGACCAAAGGGGTCTTGGTACTGAGAATCTTGAAGTTAAGAACAGATGCCTTCTCAGTAAGTGGCTGTGGAAGTTGTCCACTGAAACTGATGCCACGTGGGCGCAAATCCTTCGTAGTAAGTACCTTCAGACAAAAACTTTGTCCCAGGTGACAGTCAGGCCGACAGACTCGCCTTTCTGGAAAGGATTGATGAAAGTCAAACAATCCTTGTTTCATAGGACAAAGTTTATTATTGGCAACGGTGCCGGTACGCGTTTCTGGGAGGATACTTGGCTCGGAGAGACACCTTTGGCCATTCAATATCTGTCTTTATATCGTATTGTTCAACGACGCGAGGTGTTTGTTGCAACGGTATTTCAATCTATCCCCCTTAATGTTCAATTCAGACGGTCGCTAGTGGGAAATCGTTGGGAAGAATGGCTCCATCTAGTTAGGAGACTGATGTAGGGTTCAACTTTCTCAACAACCCGATGAATTACGCTGGAAGCTGACTAGGTCTGGAGTATTCACAGTTAAATCAATGTACATTGATGTTATTCATTCGAGTTCCATTCCTACCTCCAAGCATGTTTGGGTGGTCAAAGTTTCATTGAAAATAAAAGTGTTTATGTGGTTTGTCCATAAACAAGTTATTTTAACAAAGGACAACTTGATAAAGCGTAATTGGACAGGACCTACTAGGTGTAGTTTCTGTGATCGGGATGAGACAATCAAACACCTCTTTCTTGATTGAACGTTAGCCAAAGTTCTTTGGCGCTCGGTCCACATTGCTTTTAATATTACTCCACCAAATTCTGTCAACATGTTATTTGGGACATGGCTTGATGGGGTTGAGCGTGACTTAGCGAGACATATTCATGTTGGAGTTTGCACTTTGCTGTGGACTATCTGGAATTGCAGAAATGATTTGGTATTTAACAGAACATCACGTATTCACTTTTTGCAGGTTATTTTCCGAGCCACGACAGTGATCCGTTCGTGATCGCTACTCACTCCGATGGAGGCCAGGGAGCATTTGGTTACTGGATCTATCCGCGGGGAGATGGTAGCTCTGGATATCTTCAACCAGTTTGGATGGCGGTCATGTAATAGGATAGGCAATTAGTTTACCTATCTCTCTTTAGCCAACCGGTTGTGGCATCTTCATTTCGGCTAGTTTGTGTATCTAGCCCTTTTTGGCTCTGTGTGAGCTTTCTTTTTCAGTTTTTCCAGTTGGAGACTTTTGAACCTTTGTGGAACCTTTTGTTTTGATAATAAGATGGCCGTATGCATCATTCTGATGCAGAGGCCGGGGAAAACCCCGTTTTTGAAAAAAATGGAGGAAGATAATGCGCATAAGTGTTGGCATCAGATTTCCGCATGGCATAAAACCCAATTAAGATGGCATCAAATGAAAAGGTTATCAACATGAAAAATCTTTGCCTCGTCGAAACGGTCAGTTTTGATATAAAAATTGTCTTAATCCAAGGTCGATTGTAACGCTATAGAGTCACTTCGGATAGACCGGATGGATTTGACTCGATGAGACTAACTGGATATCAGAAAAAGTTTCCTAATACACCCCGTGCACTCGGTGAGACAGAGTAAAACCACTCGGAAATTATGAGTAGAATATAGATGATTGGCCATGTTCACTCGATAAGACCGAACCAAACCACTCGGAGGCTCCCAATGGATCCGGAAAATTGCCCAAAATTCCTACCCAAGTTATGTGAGGATTTTTGTTGTTTTGGAAAGAACTTTTAGCCCATTTGTTGTACAAGAAGTTCAGTTACCTCATAAGTAGATGAAAGGTGATGACCGCTTGAACAACACACAATCGACAATTCAATCTACCATGTTTTACCTTTACTTTAATCTTCTCCCTTGTTTTCTTCTACCTCATTCTTCGTTTGTTCTTCATGTTGGAGGGCAGCGAACCTCAAGGCCCTAGGGGCGATCTAGTTGATATAGGGAATCCCATAGCCGTCGTGCACCCTAGCGGGGTCCCTCTTCGGCTAGCAGGGTTTCGGGTTACAAAAGCGCTCGGCGGATTGCTTGCGTATAGAGCTTTTGGCCAGGTCTCCTTCGATGAGAGATGTGGTGCATCACTGCCGCCGTCGAGGTTACACAGTGATGTTTTCGTGTGTGAGCAATAAAAAGCCACAGAAATCTAAGAAGACAAGATTGTATACACCAATCCCTTTATAGAAAAGGAGGTTAAATATGTCATTTTCCAAATGGATAAAATAAGTTGTCTGAAAGTGCAACTAACCCTGGGTGGTTTTGGTAATTATTAACAACATATAGCTGATTGAACTAATACTATTTCAAGATGATCATTTCAGAAAGTTCAATGATTGGCATGGCATGGATTAAGAATGTGGACCCCTCAAAATACTAAGGACACACATTGGCTCAAGCTGAAGACTCTAGATTTTCATTTTAGTGATCCAAGATCACATTGAGTCCATAGGAAAAGCCAATACTATTAAAAGGGGATGAGGTGTTGCTTAATGGCTTGCTTGCTCAAAATGTTTAGTGATATACTCCAAAAACCTTCAACCACTTTATCATATCCACATATGTCCCAAACCAAAAGTCAAACTCGGCCCCACCAAAATGTTCTATCTGGCGCCACTGAGTTCACTTGACATAGCTATTGCTAGAAACCCTAGTCATATCGGTCTCACCGATAGGGATCTCGGTCTCACCGAGATGGGATTGCAAACTCTCTATTTTCCTTCGTAACATTTCAGTTCAATCGAGATGAGCGATCGGTCCCACCGAGTTCGCAATGCAAACTCTCTGTTTCCCTATCGTAACATTTCGGTCTCACCGAAATGAGCGATTCGGTCCCACCGAGTTTGCCTGGCCAACTCTCTGGTTAGCCTATTACCAAAATCGGTCCCACCGAGTTTGTGTAATTGGTCTCACCGAGATTACGTTATGCCCTAACCTTAATAGAATTGGTTCCACCGAGTTGACATGTCGGTCCCACCGAAATGCCTAACAGTCACATTATGAACTGAATCGGTCTGACCGAGTTTTCTGATTCGGTCCCACCAATTTGGTAAGTTGTGTGTAACGGGTAGATTTTGTTTGGAGGCTATATATACCCCTCCACCCTTCCTTCATTTGTAAGGAGAGCCATCAGAACGTGCCTACACTTCAACATTCATTTTCTGAGGGAGAACCACCTACTCATGTGTTGAGACCAAGATATTCCATTCCAACCATATGATCTTGATCTCTAGCCTTCCCCAAGTTGCTTTCCACTCAAATCATCTTTCCAGCAAATCCAAATCAGTGACAGAGAGTTGAGTGTTGGGGAGACTATCATTTGAAGCACAAGAGCAAGGAGTTCATCATCAACACACCATCTATTACCATTTGGAGAGTGGTGTCTCCTAGATTGGTTATGTGTCACTTGGGAGCCTCCGACAAGATTGTGGAGTTAAACCAAGGAGTTTGTACGGGCAAGGAGATCACCTACTTCATGAAGATCTACCCTAGTGAGGAAAGTCCTTCGTGGGCGATTTCCATGGTTGGATAGACAAGGTTGCTTCTTCGTGGAGCCTTCGTGGGTGGAGCCCTCCATGGACTCGCACAATCGTTACCCTTCACGGGTTGAAGTCTCCATCAACATGGATGTACGATAGCACCAGCTATTGAAGCCATGCCAAAAATCTCCGTATCTACATTGCGTTTGCTCCCTGATGTCTACCACACAACCTTCTTCTTGTAGACGTTGTTGGGCCTCCAAGTGCAGAGCTTTGTAGGACAGTAGCAAATTTCCCTCAAGTGGATGACCTAAGGTTTACCAATTCGTGGGAGGCGTAGGATGATGATGGTTTCTCTCAAACAAACCAAATAACAAAGAGTCTCTTGTGTCCCCAACACACCCAATACAATGGTAAATTGTATAGGTGCACTAGTTCGGCGAAGAGATGGTGATACAAGTGCAATATGGATGGTAGATATAGGTTTTTGTAATTTGAAAATATAAAAACAGCAAGGTAGCAAGTGGTAAAAGTGAGCGTAAACGGTAATAACATAATTGCAATGCTAGGAAACAAGGCCTAGGGTTCATACTTTCACTAGTGCAAGTCCTCTCAACAATAATAACATAATTGGATCATATAACAATCCCTCAACATGCAACAAAGAGTCACTCCAAAGTTACTAATAGTGGAGAACGAACGAAGAGATTTTGGTAGGGCACGAAACCACCTCAAAGTTATTCTTTCTGATCGATCTATTCAAGAGTCCGTAGTAAAATAACACGAAGCTATTCGTTCCGTTCAATCTATCAAAGAGTTCGTACTAGAATAACACCTTAAGACGCAAATAAACCAAAACCCTAATGTCACCTAGATACTCCAATGTCACCTCAAGTATCTGTGGGTATGATTATACGATATGCATCACACAATCTCAGATTCATCTATCCAACCAACACAAAGAACTTCGAAGTGTGCCCCAAAGTTTCTACCAGAGAGTCAAGACGAAAACGTGTGCCAACCCCTATCCATAAGTTCATGAGGTCACAGAACTTGCAAGTTGATCACCAAAACATACATCAAGTAGATCACGTGATATCCCATTGTCACCACAGATAAGCACATGCAAGACATACATCAAGTGTTCTCAAATCCTTAAAGACTCAATCCGATAAGATAACTTCAAAGGGAAAACTTAATTCATCACAAGAGAGTAGAGGGGGATAAACATCAAAAGATCCAACTATAATAGCAAAGCTCGTGATACATCAAGATCGTGCAAACTCAAGAACACAAGAGAGAGAGAGAGATCAAACACATAGATACTGGTACATACCCTCAGCCCTGAGGGTGAACTACTCCCTCCTCGTCATGGAGAGCGCCGCGATGATGAAGATGGCTACGGAGGCTACGAACGCTTCTGGCGGCGGAACTCCCAATCTATTCTGCTCTCTGATGTTTTTAGGGTATATGGACATATATAGGCGAAAGAAGTCGGTCAGGACGAGGGTGGGGGCGCGCCCAGGGGGTAGGGCGCGCCTCCCTGCCTCGTGGCTTCCTCGAAGCTTCCTTGACGTCTACTCCAAGTCTCCTGGATTGCTTCCGTTCCAAAAATAACTCTCCCAAAGGTTTCATTCCGTTTGGACTCTGTTTGATATTCCTTTTCTTCGAAACATTGAAATAGGCAAGAAAACAACAATTTGGGCTGGGCCTCCGGTTAATAGGTTAGTCCCAAAAATAATATAAAAGTGTTTAGTAAAGCCCATAAACATCCAAAACGGATAATATAATAGCATGAATACTTCATAAATTATAGATACGTTGGAGATATATTAGCATCCCCAAGCTTAATTCTTGCTCATCCTTGAGTAGGTAAATGATAAAAGAAAGAATTTATGAAGTGTGAATGCTAGAAGGTGCACAAGTTTGATCAATGGTAATTTCAATCACCTTTTCTAGCATCATTATATATCATAACAGGAGCTCAACTCATAGGACTTCTCATGATCAAGTAATGCTATTCACATGTTAAAGTATAGATCATAAACTTTCTTGAAAACTAACAAACCGTGTTATTAGTCATCAAACAATTACAATTCATCTTATTTTCAGGAAGGGTCTATGTCAGAGCTTTGATTCAGCAAACTTCACATACTCAACTATCATTTAGTCTTTCACAATTGCTAACACTCACGTGATGTTTATGGGTTCAAAGTTTAAATCAGACACAGAGAAAGATAGGGGCTTATAGATTCACCTCCCAACATTTTACCTCAAGGGTAATGTCAACAATAAGAGTTCATGATGCCTTACATCAAATTGGATATATATATATATATATATATATATACATATATATATATATCATGATCTTTCCAACACAATGTGCTTGCCAAAGGATAAAATGTAAAAAGGAAAGGTGAAGATCACCATGACTCTTGCATAAGGTATGAGACAAGAATAAAATATAGGCCCTTCGCAGAGGGAAGCAGAGGTTGTCATGCGCTTTTATAGTTGGATGCACAAAATCTTAATGCGAAAGAACATCACTTTATATTGCCACTTGTGATAGGGACCTTTATTATGCAGTCCGTAGCTTTTATTACTTCCACATCACAAGATCGTATAAATCTTATTTTCTCCACACTAATAGATCATACATATTTAGAGAGCAAATTTTATTGCATGCACCGACGACAACTTACTTGAAGGATCTTACTCAATCCATAGGTAGGTATGGTGGACTCTCAGGGCAATACTGGTTTAAGGGATGTTTGGAAGCACAAGTAGTATCTCTACTTGGTGCAAAGAATTTGGCTAGCATGAGGGGGAAAGGCAAGCTCAGCATGTTGAATGATCCATGACAATATACTTTATTTCAGATATAAGAAAACATAACCCATTACATTGTCTTCCTTGTCCAACATCAACCTTTTAACATGTCATATTTTATTGAGTTCTCACAATTACAAAATATGTCCAAGATAGTATATTTATATGTGAAATCTCTCTTCCCTCAATATTCTTTCATGAATTGTTCAAGTGACCAATACAATGTTTGCTAACCTTCAATAAATTTACCACCTCTACTTCTTATATGTGAAGTCATTACTACCCATTGGATAAGCATATGAAACATATATAATTTCAGATTTATTATATTCAATTAATTCAACCATTTACTCATAGGATATATGTGAAGCACGTGAATGAATAACAAACTACTCCGAAAGATATAAGTGAAGATCAATGAGTAGTTAAATAATTATTTAGCTATGTGAAGACTCTCCCATTTAATAATTTCATATCTTGATACTTTATTCAAACATCAAGCAAAACAAAATAAAATGACATCTAAGAATATCAAACATCATGTGAAGAAGCAAAAACATAGGATCAATCGATACTAACCGATAGTTGTTGAAGAAGAAAGGTGGGATGCCAACCGGGGCATACCCAAGCTTAGACGCTTGAGACTTCTTGAAATATTATCTTGGGATACCTTGAGTATCCCCAAGCTTGGGCTCTTTCCACTCCTTATTCCATAGTCCATCGAATCTTTACCCAAAAATTGAAAACTTCACAACACAAAACTTAACAGAAAACTCGTGAGTTCCGTTAGTAAAAGAAAACAAACCACCACTTCAAGATACTGTAATGAACTCATTCTTTATTTATATTGTTGTTAAACTTACTGTATTCGAACTTTTCTATGGTTCATAAACTCTATTACTAGCCATAGATTCATCAAGATAAGCAAACAATACATGAAAAACAGAATCTGTCAAAAACAGAATAATCTGTAGTAATATGCAGGTTTCGAATACTTATGGAACCCCAAAAATTATAAAATAAATTTCGGGACGTGAGGAATTTATCTGTTAGTCATCTGCAAAAATAATTAACTAAATAGTACTCTCCATTAACAAATGGCAGCAAATCTCGTGAGCGCTAAAGTTTCTGTTTTTACAGCAAGATCGCAAAGACTTTCCCAAGTCTTCCGAAAGGTTCTTCTTGGCACAAACACTAATTAAAAGCATAAAAAGACATCTAAACCGAGGATAGATTAATTATTTATTAGTAAATAGGAGCAAAAAGCAAAGAACAAAAATAAAATTGGGTTGCCTCCCAATCAAGCGCTATCGTTTAACGCCCCTAGCTAGGCATGATGATTTCAATGATGCTCACATAAAAGATAAGAATTGAAATATAAAGAGAGCATCATGAAGAATATGACTAGAACATTTAAGTCTAACCCACTTCCTATGTATAGGGATTTTGTGAGAAAACAACTTGTGGGAACAAGAATCAACTTGCATAGGAAGGTAAAACAAGGATAACTTCAAGATTTTAAACACATAGAGAGGAAACTTGATATTATTGCAATATGTCAAAGCATATGTTCCTCTCTCATAATAATTTTCATGATGCATAAGGATAGAAATTTTATTACTCTCCACACAAGCAAATTTATTGTCATGGATAATAGTGGGAGCAAACTCAACAAAATAACTATCATGGGAGGCATAATCCAATTGAAAATTAAAATGAAGATGACAAGTTTCATGGTTATCATTATTCTTCATAGCATACATGTGATCACAATAATCATCATAGATAGCAACTTTGTTCACATAATCAATTGGAACCTCTTCTGAAATAGTGGAATCATCACTAAATAAAGTCATGACCTCTCCAAATCCACTTTCATAATTATCACAATAAGATTCAACACTATCCAAAATTGTGGGTTCATTACTTCCTAAAGTTGACACTCTTCCAAACCCACTTTCATCAACATGATCATCATAAATAGGAGGCATGCTATCATGATAATAAATTTGCTCATCAAAACTTGGGGGACAAAAAAAATATATCATTTTCATTAAACATAGCTTCCCCAAGCTTGTGGCTTTGCATATCATTAGCATCATGGATATTGAAAGAATTCATACTAACAACATTGCAATAATGCTCATCATTCAAAGATTTAGTGCTAAACATTTTAATGAATTTTTCTTCTAGCATTTTGGCACAATTATCGGAATCCTTATTCTCACGAAAGACATTAAAAAGATGAAGCATATGAGGTACCCTTACTTCCAATTTCTTATAATTTTCTTTTATAACCTAAACTAGTGATAAAACAAGAAACAAAAAGATTCGATTGCAAGATCTAAAGATATACCTTCAAGCGCTAACCTCCCCGGCAACGGTGCCAGAAAAGAGCTTAATGTCTACTACACAACCTTCTTCTTGTAGACGTTGCTGGGCCTCCAAGTGCAGAGGTTTGTAGGACAGTAGCAAATTTCCCTCAAGTGGATGACCTAAGGTTTATCAATCCATGGGAGGCATAGGATGAAGATGGTCTCTCTCAAACAACCTTGCAACCAATTAACAAAGAGTCTCTTGTGTCCCCAACACACCCAATACAATGGTAAATTGTATAGGTGCACTAGTTCGGGGAAGAGATGGTGATATAAGTAAAATATGGATGGTAGATATAGGTTTTTGTATTCTGAAAATATAAAAACAGCAAGGTAGCAAGTGGCAAAAGTGAGCGTAAACGGTATTGCAATGCTAGGAAACAAGGCCTAGGGTTCATACTTTCACTAGTGCAAGTCCTCTCAACAATAATAACATAATTGGATCATATAACTATCCCTCAACATGCAACAAAGAGTCACTCCAAAGTCACTAATAGCGGAGAACAAATGAAGAGATTATGGCAGGGTACGAAACCACCTCAAAGTTGTTCTTTCTGATCGATCTATTCAAGAGTCCATAGTAAAATAACACGAAGCTATTCTTTCCGTTCAATCTATCATAGGGTTCGTACTAGAATAACACCTTAAGACGCAAATCAACCAAAACCCTAATGTCACCTAGATACTCCAATGTCACCTCAAGTATCCGTGGGTATGATTATATGATATGCATCACAAAATCTCAGATTCATCTATCGAACCTACACAAAGAACTTCAAAGAATGCCCCCAAGTTTCTATGGGAGAGTCAAGACGAAAACGTGTGCCAACCCCTATGCATAAGTTCACGAGGTCACGAAACTCGCAAGTTGATCACCAAAACATACATCAAGTGGATCACGTGATATCCCATTGTCACCATAAATGAGCACATGCAAGACATACATCAAGTGTTCTCAAATCCTTAAAGACTCAATCCGATAAGATAACTTCAAAGGGAAAACTCAATTCATTACAAGAGAGTAGAGGGGGAGAAACATCAAAAGATCCAACTATAATAGCAAAGCTCACGATACATCAAGATCGTGCCAAGTCAAGAACACAAGAGAGAGAGAGAGATCAAACACATAGCTACTGGTACATACCCTCAGCCCTGAGGGTGAACTACTCCCTCCTCGTCATGGAGAGCGCCGGGATGATGAAGATGGCCACTGGAGTGGGATTCCCCTCTCCGGCAGAGTGTCGGAACGGGTCTAGATTGGTTTTTGGTGGCTACAGAGGCTTCTGGCGGTGGAACTCCCGATCTATTCTGCTCTCTGATGTTTTTAGGGTATATGGACATATATAGGTGAAAGAAGTCGGTCATGGGACCCACAAGGGCCCACGAAGCTGGGGCGCACCTCCGTGCCTCGTGGCTTCCTCGAAGCTTACCTGACGTCTACTCCAAGTCTCCTGGATTCCTTCCATTCCAAAAATAACTCTCCCGGAGGTTTCATTCCGTTTGGACTCCTTTTGATATTCTTTTTCTTCGAACCACTGAAATAGGCAAGAAAAGAACAATTTGGGCTGTGTCTCTGGTTAATAGGTTAGTCCCAAAAACAATATAAAGGTGTTTAGTAAAGCCCATAAATATCCAAAATAGATAATATAATAGCATGAATACTTCATAAATTATAGATACGTTGGAGATGTGTCACTCCCTCCAAACTCCTCCCTTTACCTTCATATGCAAATGTTTTACATTCCACTGTTGTACTCTTACACTTGCATGTGTAGGTTGATTGCTTGACTTGTGCTAAGTTGCTAAAATCTGCATAGACTTAAATTTGGGAAAAGGCTAGATTTTTATTTGGTCAAGTAGTCTAATCACCCCCCTCTAGACATACTTTCGATCCTATAAGTGGTATCAGAGCTTTGGTCTCCATTTGCCACGATTTCCATAGCTTTGGTGATCATCGCCTTGGTTTCACAACCTAGGAGAATATGGCGTGTAGCAAGGGAGATTACCACCGTAGAGGTCCTTACTTTGATGGTACTAATTTTGCTAGTTGGAAGCATAAGATGAAAATGCATATTCTTGGACATAACCCCGCCGTTTGGGCTATTGTGTGTATTGGCTTGCAAGGTGAATTCTTCGATGGGAGAGAACCGAACCGTGAAGCCACCACGGAAGAGTTGAAGATGCTGCAATACAATGCTCAAGCTTGCGATATCCTCTTCAACGGATTGTGCACCGAAGAATTCAACAAAATCAGCCGTCTTGAGGATGCAAAAGAAATTTGGGATACTTTGATTGGTATGCATGAAGGTACCGACTCCATCAAGGAATCCAAATTGGATGTGCTTCAAAGTCAACTTGACAAGTTCAAAATGAAGGATGGTGAAGGTGTCGCTGAAATGTACTCTAGGCTTGCTCTCATCACAAATGAGATTGCCGACTTAGGAAGTGAAGAGATGACCAATAGATTCATCAGGAAGAAGATCCTAAGAGCCTTGGATGGAAAATATGATACCATATGCACATTGATCCAAAGCATGCCCAACTACAAAGATCTCAAACCAATGGACGTCGTTTGAAGAATTGTTGCTCTTGAGATGTCACTCAAGGATAAGGAAGAGCTTCACAACAAGTCAAGTGGTGCTTACAAAGCCTCATGTGACGCTCCTACATCATCAAGTGAGAAACAAGACTTCACTGAAGAATTGAGCCTAACGGTGAAGAACTTCAACAAGTTCTACAAGAGTAGAAGCAAGGAAAGAAGTTCCAAGTCAAGGTCCTACAATGACAAAAGATCTTCGAGTCATGAACGTAATTGCTACAATTGTGGAAGACCCGGACACTACTCCAGTGAGTGTACAGCTCCCTAAAAAAGAAGAGAAGATTCACCCAAAAGGAGAAGTAGAAGAGAAGAATCACCACCAAGAGAGAGAAGGAGTAGAGATGACCGTTATGAATGAATAATATCACGGAGAAGAAATGATTTGGAAAGGAAGGACAAATCATCAATGAGCTACAAAAAACAAAGACATCAAGCTCATGTTGGTGAATGGGTATCCGGCTCTGACTCCGACAATCACTCTGAGAGAAGTTATCACTCCGACTCCGAATATACTCAAGATGAAGGTGTTGCCGGTCTAGCACTTGTGTCAACCAACTCCTACGACATATTTGACTCACCAAATGAAGTAGTTGGAAGATGGTTCATGGCTAAAGGTCCAAAGGTATCACACCCCAAGTATGTTGGTTTCAATAGTGATGAAGATGATTTGCTAAGTGATGATGATCTACTTGTTGACAACTCTAGTGATGAAAACTATGATGAACTTGCTATTAATCATGCTAATCAAGATAAAACGAATGATGATGATAAGAAGGAGATTGAGAGTCTAACTAGAGACCTAAACACTCTTAAGTTAGCTCATGAAACTACCTTGAAAAATCATCGAGATCTTTTAAAGACTCATGAGAAGTTACGCTTTGAAAAGCTCAACCTTGAGCAAGAGCATGGGTTCTTAAAATTAATCAATGGTGATCTTCACAAGAAAATTTCTTCTTACATTGCCAAGCGTTTACTCTTGTCTACTTACATGCCACAAGTTAAATCTAGCAACAAGAGTAAGAAAGATTCTTCTTCTAGTAGTAACAACAATCATGCTAAATCCAATATTGTTGCTTATAGTAGTTCTCTTGATTCCACTAATGATTCTCTTAGCCAAGTTACACTTGAGCAAGAAAATAGCTTATTAAGGGGAATTATAGAGAAAGGTGTCTACAAGAGTCTTGCCGGAAGTAAGCAATTTGAGGAAATTGTACGCAAGCAAGGAATGCAGCGGAAGAATCAAGGTATTGGTTTTGAACGAAAGTTTAATGCCAATGGAGTTGAGTGGGAAGAATATCAATACCCCAAGACAAAGTTTGTTCCTCAACAAGAGAAGTATGATCCTACTTCCTTCCAAGGGACACAAGCGCAAGACGATCTTCCACCACAAGACCACAAGCAAAAAGGCAAGGACAAGCTTCAATAGGAGATTGATGCATTTGAAGAAGCTCCCAAGGCCTTGGTCAAGTGGGTTCCCAAGACTATATCAAGTTCTACTTCATCAAGTATGACTACAACTCCAAGGATTCCCATCAAGATGATGTGGATCCCGAAGAAGAAGAACTAGAGACTTCTTGAGGGTGACTCCGCGAACATACTTCACTCATATCACTTTGGCGAGAACAAGTGTAAACAAATTCCACATCTTGCACTAGTTCAAGGAGTCACAAACCCTCTTGTTGGTAAGACAAGGGACAAGGTAACCTAATGCTTTCATGGACATCATCTTGTGTGTACATCACTCTATGTCTATGGATAACCTTGTTAGTGCCTTGTGGGACTAACCCGTGTAGGTATTGAAAGTACAACTCACTCCAATGGATTGCTCCAAATGATCTACATCAACATTGCGCATCCACATCTTCAACATCTACATGGAGTTATCATCGACATAACCCAAGGTTACACTGGCGCGTGTCGGTCCTAAACAAACGGTTTTTAACCCCTTTCCGCGACGGCATTCGGAACCATCGCCAAGTGAGTGTGGGCGATAGGGGCGGGGTCCTTCCCACATGACCCAGAAACCATTGGGGATATGCCCTCCTGGCACACACGCTCGGTAAAATGAGGTCGTGTGCAACCGACGAGTGCTCAAATATGGAAATACGTATAGTAGTGTTAAAAAAATTCAATTATATGGCGAAATTGTTTCCGGTTGCAAGTACATCCCACACAGTGAGTCCCCGCTAAACGTTTCCGTTCGTATATACATCTCACGCAGTCGCTACAAGGAAAACGTTTGTGCAAGGTGGCGTAACGCAAACAGTTTTAAAAAGAATGTTGGGTGTGATTGTTCATTGATCCAACACGGTTTATTCCTAGAAACTGTGTGCGTTGCCTGAGATCATCGCCCACGGTGTTTTCTCATTAACCTTTTGCAATAGGAAAACACAATTAGTAAGCTAATTGGCCAATTAGCAGGCTAATTTCCCTATTATTAATAATCAAGTTACTAATCTAACTGACATTCATATTAAGCACATAATATATTCCATTTCCATATTGAGGAAGCAGGATTTCATAACTGAAAATACATCAGAGTACAATATGGTATAGCTTCAGCACTTAGCTACCCCATTACACAACTGCACCAGCAGCAAGTTTCACATGCAACATCTAGAACCTTTTGAAATTAGCATCATAGACGGTACATAGAGAGATGCATCTCATCTGGAAAACTGCTGAAGTGGAAGACGAATATTGAGCCTTCATTCATGTTGAAGGTCTTTGCAACTTTAGGCCAGTGCCTGTGGATGATTGACCGTCCATCCTTCGACCTCTTCAGAAACACTTCAATATTGAATTGTGGGTGTTGTATGAAAACTTTCCTCGCCTCCTGACCACAGAGGTGGTTTGAGAGGCAATCATCAGTGAAGCCTGAAAACAAGGATGTGCATAAATATCTTCTGTATATTAGAAATGGGGCAAATGAATACAAAAAGGCAAGATATAATAGTTAGTACCATCTTGTAAACCTTAGTGCTTCCCATTGTTTTCCTGCAACACATATATGGTAGTTAGTAATCAGGTTAAGTAAGGGTTCGCATGCTATCTGTAAAATATGTTGATGATAAATAAGCACATTGCAGATTAATCAGATTAATTCAAGCCACATGGAAACCCATTTATCCAAACCAAGCATGACTAAGAACTAGGAAATACAACACTTGTATATGTTTCTCATGTATTAAGTGCAGCCAAATTCGATTTATTCCTCACATGGTATACAATAACAGAATGCAGCCACAACAATTGAACATCGCATTGCAGAATTGAACCAAGCAGTTAACTAAACACCACAACAAACGAACCAAACATTAACTGAGCACCACATTGCAATATAACATACTCCTAATAGAAGATCAGACAGTTAATAAAACTGAGCATGCTTAACAACTTTGAAATAGAGCAATTTTATTTGTTTCTCATGTATTTAGTATAGCCAAATTCAATTTATTCCTCACATGATATACAATAAGAGAATGCAGCCACATCAATTGAACATCGCATTGCAGAATTGAACCAAGCAGTTAACTAAACACCACAACAAATGAACCAAATGTTAACTGAGCACCACATTGCACAACATAACATACTCCTAGTAGAAGATCAGACAGTTAACCAAACCAAGCATGCTTAACAACTTGGAAATATAGCAATTGTATTTTTTTCTCATGAGTAGTACAACCAAATTCGATTTATTCCTCACATGGTATACAATAACAGAATGCACCTATAACAATTGAACATCGCATTGCAGAATTGAACCAAGCAGTTAACTAAACACCACAACAAGTGAACCAAGCCACAACAAATGAACCAAGCAGTTAACTAAACACCAATTGAACAATATAACATACTCCTAATAGAAGATCAGATAGTTAACCAAACCAAGCATGCTTAAAAACTTGGAAATATTGCACCCTGAAGAATTGAACATCACATTTGCAGAATTGAACCAAGCAATTAATTGAACACCACATTGCATGGCATATATAACATATACACTATAGCAGAAGATTGCATGGTTAAAGTAGATAGCACAATTCACTAGAATTTGTTAAGGAAAGGAAGTAGCTAGCAAACTGAACATGGGTCCTTATAGTGAGCTAATAACACAAGCTACTCTTCATTGTCGGAGATATCAATGACGATTGGCTCCTTGGACATGGAAGAGGGCCAGGCCTCCGCATCGTGGGTGCCCTCGTTGTAGTGGTGAGTTGCCTGAGCCGCTCCGGGCACCAACCTGCTGGCTCTCGAGATGAGGTAAGCACGTGCACGCTGAGAAAACACCTCGTAGTCTTCGTCAAAGGCACCAACGGTGGCCTCGAGAAAAGGCCAGGAAGTGTCGTTTAAAGGAGCCGACCACATCGCGGCGTCAGCGCGCGAGGTGTCAACGGTGGCCTCGACGGCGTGGTGCTCCTCCAAGATCTGGAGGTCAGCACGAATGGCAGTCATCGCGACCTCATCCGCGCGTGCGGCCGCGATTTGCTTCTCTACTGCCAAATGCTCCTTGAGGTCCTGGCTATACTATGTGCACCATGGCTTAGGCTAGCGCTTATTTGGTGGACGGGTCGGTGATTTGGGTGGAAGTTGTCGCGCTCGCGCCGGTGGTCGGGGCATGTGGGATGTGGAAGGAGGAGGAGGATGGGGGTCGGGTGTGGATTACTTGCCTGGATAGGCGAGGCTGAGCAGCATGAAGGAGGGTCGTCGGTGAGGAGGCGGCGGAGCTGCAAGCAGGGAGTGAAGGTTTCAACTTGGAAAGGAAGGCAGAAAGAGGGGAAATGTGGATTTTGGTAAGGAGGAGGGGGGGAGGTAGATATTTCCACGGAAGCTGAAAATTTGGAATCGCTTCAGCCAAAAAATTGGCACACAAAGTGTCATCAGACATGGTCCCTTATCTAGACACGGTCCGAAGATATTTTGTGCTGCATCTCACACGGTCGGTTATAATAAACTGTGTGGGATATACTTAATTTTTCATCTTTATTTGAATTACATAATGGTGTCACAGTGGCCATGGACGGTGTTTGAATTGCTAGACATTTTATCTGCAGTGATCATAAAAGAATTGGAATTATTCAGGGTTCGTTTGGACATTTTTATGCATTAAGTGAGTTTTCAATGCATTTATGTGCATAATTCAAATTTGAACTACATGCATATGCTCCAGTGCATATAAATTCTTTGAAAAATCAAATCTTTGTCTTTGGGTGCATGCTTAGGTCCCATGAAAGAAATGCCAATGAATTTCAAACACCATGGCACTGTTGATTGCCGGCAAAACATTGAGATGCCTGGTTTTTAAATTCTAGTGAATCCAAAACTCGTCTGAAATTCATGAAACTTGGCATGCTATCATGGAGCGGCATCAACATGCCGTGGTAACTTTTTTGTCCCATTTGGGGCAGGTTTGGGTATATGCTTCTCACAAACGAGACCTTCTCACAACAAGCATGATGGTTTTCGGTAGGAAACGTCCCACCTTTGAGGACGAAACGATATCCATTGTCTCTTATTGCTTTCAATTTTTTTCTTGTGTCAACATAGAACAACAGGAGTGTTGTGTGAATTTTTGTGATTTTTCAGGGTTCGTTTGGACATTTTTATGCATTAAGTGAGTTTTCAATGCATTTATGTGCATAATTCAAATTTGAACTACCTGTGCATGCTCCAGTGCTTATAAACTAGTTGAAAAGTCAAATCTGTGTCCTTGGGTGCATGCTTAGGTCCCATGCAAGAAATGGGAATGAATTTCAAACACCATGACACCGTTGATTGCCCACAAAACATTGGGATGCCTTATTTTTAAATTCTAGTAAATTCAAAACCCGTCTAAAATTCATGACACTTGGCATGCTATCATGGAGCGACATCAACATGTCGTGGTAAAATATTGTCCCATTTGGGGCAGGTTTGGGTATATGCTTCTCACAAACGGGAGCTTCTCACAACAAACATGATGGTTTTCGGTAGGGAATGTCCCACCTTAGGGGACGAAACGATATCCTTTGCCTGTTATTGCTTTCAATTTTTTTTCTTGTGTCAACATAGAACGACATGAGTGTTGTGTGAGTTTTTCGTGATTTTTCGGGGTTCATTTGGACATTTTTGTGTAACAACTGAGTTTTTAATGCATGTATGTGCATAATTCAAATTTGAACTACATGCGCATGCTACAGTGCATATAAATTGGTTGAAAAATCAAATATATCTCCTTGGGTGCATGCTTAGGTCCCATGCAAGAAATGGGAATGAATTTCAAACACCAGGGCACCGTTGATTGCCGGCAAAGCATTGAGATGCCTGGTTTTTAAATTCTAGTAAATCCAAAACTCGTCTGAAGTTCATGAAACTTGGCATGCTATCATGGAGCGGCATCAACATGCCGTGGTACAAATTTGGTCCCATTTGGGCAGGTTTGGGTCTATGCTTCTCACAAACCGGAGCTTCTCACAACAAGCATGATGGTTTTCGGTAGGGAACGTCCCACCTTTTGGGGTCGAAACGATATCCATTGCCTCATATGGCTTTCAATTTTTTTCTCGTGTCAACATAGAACAATAGGAGTGTTGTGTGAATTTTTGTGATTTTTCAGGGTTCGTTTGGACATTTTTATGCATTAACTAGGTTTTCAATGCATTTATGTGAATAATTCAAATTTGAACTACATGTGCATGCTCCAGTGCATATAAATTGGTTGAAAAATCAAATATGTATCCTTGGGTGCATGCTTAGGTCCCATGCAAGAAATGGCAATGAATTTCAAAAATCACGGCATCGTTGATTGCCGACAAAACATTGAGATGCCTGGTTTTTTAATTCTAATAAATCTAAAACTCGTCTGAAATTCATGAAACTTGGCATGCTATCATGGAAGGGCACCCGACATGCTGTGGTATTTTTCGTGTCCTTTTTGAGAGAAGGCGCACTCGAATAATGACAACCAACAAAGGCATCTACCATTCTTATGAAGTTGCTCCCCACTACTTTCTATTCTCTCATCATGCAAACTGTCCGCATCAATGATGTGGCATGTCATCTCATGCGTCCACGTCATCAGATCTACAGTTCAAGATTTGTTCCCCCGTGTTTGACGTCCCTTTAGTTCACTTCTCCTTTCTCGTCCCACGACCCACAGATGGAGAAGCGGAAGTGAACCATCATCCCTTCGTGCGACTAGAATAACTCCCTCCTCATGACCTGGCTGCCCCGTCTCCCATTCACCATCTCTGTCCCTCCTCTAGGTTGGCAGCCACCGTCGGGGCAGTGCAAGGGCCGGATCAAGAAGGGCAAGCTGGAGCCCCAGTTCTGATCGAAGGACTTATGATGCACTACCCGTAAGTCTCCTTCTTCCCCGCCTCCCTCTGGCCATGCCTAGCTAGGCCCTATTCGATCCGATCCAGTGTTGATCTAAGGTTTCCGCCTCCCCTGTTTGTCCCCTTTTGTCGCGCAACACGATATGCAACCAATTTGTGAGAGGGGAAAATTTTCACAGGCGGTTGTAACTATGAAGAGGCAACAGGTGGTCAACGTGAAATCTGCAGCCCAACTAATTCAATTAATCTGAATTGTAAGGTAAGCATGCATGCATAGTTGTGCTATGATTTATCTGTGTACGCACACGAGGTTAACTATTGTTAGCTCGTCCAGATTGATCATCTTGCGGTCCCGCGCTTGCTGAATAATTACTGAATATTCTTTGTTCGACATTATTTATATAAGAATATTTCATTTCATTTTACTTTATTTATTTTGTAACCCACAGTTAATTCACACAAAAGCTGTCAACACATGAACAATGTATTTTTAAGGGTCGGTTGCGTTTGATCTGAATGTGTTTTCTAGAGTCATGTTTTTCAAGCTAAATATTTATTTAATTGCCGGGTAGGTTGCTTGTGAGGTGTTCACATCTGTATCGTGGCCATGTAGGTGCTGGATTAGAACTGAGATCTATGCATGCAAAATCCAACGGAATGATGTTTACACAAGAAAGAATGATGTGTAGGCTTCCTGGCTTACTCATATTTTAGCGCTATGTTGTTTTTCCATTTCTTAAGTTTCATGAAAATCATTTATCAGGAGGACGTGGTACTAGAGGTATTAGCTTGCTACTGATTTTGTTCTTGTAATGTACAGTCTAATTAACTTCTTAACCTTATTTAGCTTTTCCTATTGCAGGACCAAAAGTAACAGGGAGGCAATTGCTTTAGCGAATTTTGGCATGACATTCTGTTATAGCTTAGTTTCTTTTGTTTCTTGTAATTGGTGCTTTTATTAGAATATGAAAAAAATCCTTTCAGATGCCTGTCTAATGCGAGCTCTATCAAGATGTATCGATGGCATATGTGTATACTAACTTTTCTTCCAATGCCTGTATTTTTCTCCATGAATTACTTATTTGTTTAAAGGTGATTTTCAGGTCATGTTCCTTAAACACTACTGGGACTGCTGAAAACTGTACAATGATGAAGACCATATGTGCTACCAAATAATTAAACTATGAAGCATGTATGGTTTCCGCGTTTTTGTCTGAACCTAACACTTGATTGGAAGTCATTTTCTTAGTTTACTTTGTGGAAATTTGGTGGTGTCTTACTTATTGGATTGACAACCATTGCATTTACGGATGAATTAATTATAGTCTTTTGTTAACATTTCAAAGTAGGAGCTACACTTCCTTCCAGATCTTATAATATTTTCAGTATTTTCAGGGGAGTGTTTCTAGCATGGCTGTAAGTCCTCTAGGTGTAAAGGCATCAACCTTGGTTTCTTTTACTTATGTTTTATTATGTTTTTTCGTCCATTGTTGGCATGCCATCAAAGCAAAATCATCTTATTTACAAACCTTAAATGCGTGTACTGTTGACAAAAATGTTACAAATAAAATTGAAGGTGCTTATTTAGATTGATTCCATCCTTGTTTTGTTACACATCAATACAAGAAGCTGGATAGGGGACACTTTGGTTTCTTCCTTTTGGACCCACTTATAATTATACTACTTATTTGTTCTCATTGCAATGTACTCATGATGGAATGGATGACTGGAATTTGTTAGTTTTGTTTAATGATATATTGCATTGAAGTAAACAATATGCCCTCTCAGATTTTTTTTATGGAGTCATGTAATGTGAATAACACTCAAGCTAAATTCCACATCAAATGAACTACAGTTCCCGCACCAATGCGTGGGGTATCATCTAGTTTTGAAAAAAATAGCTGGCACTTTAATATCTCAAACGTTTGTATAAATCAAACCGTGTGCGTTCGGTTAACCATTCATGTGACGCCATGTGTCTTGGTTATTAATGGCTATAAATTTTAATGGCTCTCGATCGCAAACATTTTAGATAGAACACCCATATGCAAAGTGAGAGCAGGATTTGTGCATCTCTTGAACACAAACGGTTCTTTTGGATGACCCGTGTGAACCACTTACAAAAATTTGGTGCGATTTGCATCTATCATATTGGGTATGTCACCATTTGTCAAACTAGAAAGATTGACATTTGTTGATCTAGTAACATTGCCATTTGCCAACCTTGTAACAATGCGATTTGTCAAAATATGAAGCTAAAAATCACTAGCAGTATCTAATTTTTGCAACTAAAATTCAGTAATTAAGCATAGATGAGGCGAAGAGGCGTGTTCAGCCAGGCGTGCACCGGGCGGCGCAGTACTATTCAATTTGACAGTGGGCGGCGTAGTTCCCGATACGGTTTTAATGTAGAGGAGGGAGAGGGTAGCGGTTCCCAAAATGTTGAACGACCAATGATGCATCCTCCTTCAATTAGCATTGTGTGAATGCATGAGGGAAGTAATGGGAGGACGACCGGGAAAAGAGGCAGCACAATGTGAATGCAACACAGTTTGGACTCATATAAAGGCACCCCTCCATTCCAATGCATCTACCATATTGTACGCACCTAAGCATTTGCCTAAGCACCTACACTAATAAGCGCAAAAGTGCTCACTCCGGACTCATGGCGGCGATGCGCGCGAGCGGCCAGTGGCTATGCCAGATGGTCCACGACGCCGGCTTACAGCATGGCACCGTGGATCGTCTCCACACGGTGTTGGCAACCGGCTGGTGGATGGCCGCTGTCGACGCCAGCTACGACTCTCAATACGACCAGATGATTGTTCGCACCACCAACAGGTTCACCGTCGTCAAGAAGCTTGCGGATAACATCGCCATACTCCTCCATCCCGCGCACCCGGGATCCTCATTGCCTGCCACCCTAATCGGTCTCCATGATCGGAACCTCTTTGAAGCACTGGTGGCCCTGCGACTACCCGCCGACGCCACGAACAATGTCCACCTGGAGGTCGCGCTCGCCGCTAGGCTCCTCGCCCTACAAGAAACCGTCGACCTACACATCCATTTGTACAAGCGAATCATTTACATAGGTATCTACAAGGCCAGTGTGGACGCTACGACGTTGACGTTCTTCAACCGGCTGGAATCCTTGGATGCTGTTGTTGAGAAGCACCTTGACCTCGCCACAAAAGCTGTTGCTCCTTAGCCGCCGGTCGGTGGCCCGGCGCACTGAGTTGAGGAGGAGGAGGTCATACGTTGATGGATGCATCTTTCTTCTTGCCTAATTATATGCATCACTGTAACTAGTACTCCATCCGTCAATTTATAAGTTGTGCTGCCAGTGTCTATCTCATTACTTTTTGATAATTTTTGTTTTTTGAACACATGTTGATTGGCTTGAATGAAGGTCTATCCCGCCATTATGTGCCGGAGCGCGATGTGCTCGCCGTTAGGCGTCGCGGCGCGCTCTGCTCGTGTCCGTTCGCGCGCTTGGCTTGTGCACAACTTTTCCTTGCGCGTTCAACTGCTATATTCATTCATATATATATGGTTGCTCGCCGTTGAGGTGACCGCGGAGTGCTCTGCTCGCGTCCCTCCGTGCACGCTCTGCCAACGGTTGGGCGTGCACACGATCATGTCGGGCCCCCATATGCATGCGGTTGCGCCGCGCGCGTTGCCACACGGTGCAGTTACGTGCGGCACGATGGAGTTAAGCGGCCATTATGGCCTGCCGAGATTCCTGGCCGTCCGGCTTCCCCTTTAATTCCTGCGGCCATTATAACCTTAGTCTCTTCAACCTTTCAATTGCGCCCCACAACACAACAAGCACACCCACGATGACACTTGGAGAGGGGATGTCTAGCGGCGCTCCAATGGAGTTCGTCAAGCATAGAGTGGAGACCCACGCGAGGGAGACGGATCTCTCGATGGTGTACACCATCGACCCGGCCGTGGTGGACGACTACATCAACAGCGTTGAGCAGTTGCTTGCTCGAGACAAGTACAAGGTGGTCGGTGTCGACCTCCAGTACACCGCTGGTCATCCCGGCACGGGTGAGAAGGTTGCCATTGCCCAGTTGTGCGTGCACCATCATGTCCTCATCTACCACTACTAGATGGCCGCAAAGCCTTGCGACCATTTCAATAGGTTTGTCAACAGCACCGACTACAAGTTCGCCACAGTGGAAACCAAATACGATGTAAAAGTGCTCAAGGTTATGGGCTTGGCCTGCAAGAACCTTGTCAAAATCCATGACCACTACAGGGTCTGGGGCAGCACGAAGCAGGAATCCCCGGTCGAACTCGTATCGGCCATCATCGACCCCTACTACGAAAAGATGAAGCAGGATGCCTAGAGAACAAGTCCCGTATCTTGGCACAAGGTATAGATGCGGCAACTGGATGAACCTCACCTCAGGTTCGCAGCCAAGAGTGTGTACACATGCTACGAGATGCACAGGCGGATCGTTGACATGAGGAACTGCCTCGTTACCCAAATCGACGAGCCCGGATCGAGCCATAAGCAGAGCAAGCATCTCAAGAATTAATGATGATCAGATGATCGTTTATGCTGGTTAATCATGCGTGTAATATATAGTTTACTTTATTGGTGTGTGCAAATTTCATGTGTGTAGTAGCCACCTATGTAATTATGCAAGTAATAGTTTACTTTGGTGTGTGCAAATGCCATGGTTGTAGTAGCCACCTATGTAAGTGGATGTTTAATTTGGTTATGCAACCATGTCCTTATAAGTCTGTATGTAATGTTGTTGTTTTGTATGCAATCCCATCGCACAACACACACGTCTTATTAGCACCAACCGTCTGTGTTATTATTGGTCATCGCACACATTTCTGATTTACAGACCTGTTTGCCACGTATCACAAACATCTTGTTATATTGAACCGTTTCTATTCTCTTGTCTTAACACAAACAGTTCATCAGTGTGAACCGCATGCCATATAGCGCACACACCTTGAATCTAGCTGACCATTTCTTTTGTTATGCCTAATCACAAACAGTTCATCCGAGTGAAGTGTATGTTGTATATCACACACACCTTCATCTGGCTGCCCGTTTCTTTTGTTCCTCCTCGTCGCAAACAGTTAAGTGGACTGAACCGTATGCCCTGCATCGCACACGCAACTTAAATCTGAACCATGTTTGATGCATCCTCCATTGCAAATGTTTTGCACCTTTTTGACGGTTTTTTACATCACCGTTTGCGATTATGGCATCACACACAGTTTCGTCGAAGGGTCTTTGATCGTATTGTCGCGTTAGTAGCATCCTGCAGTAGTGTTAGTTCACCCCTTTTATTTGGGATATCATATCTAGGGGGAGCTTTACTCTAACAATTGAGCTAAGGCAACTCTAAAGGTGTGAACACAACAATGCTTTATGTAAAAGTGGTAACCCCACTTGTGCTTAAACGATGAGTATGACCTACGATCAAATGTTCTCATTTCACTCCTAAGTTAATATACTCATATATAGATAACCTAGTCATCGTCAATTGCTTGATAGATGCTAGAGTTTTTGTGCATGCTCTGCCACATATTTCATTTGCCATTTTATTGTGTGAGCATGTTGATGCATATTTTACTCATTCGAGGACATCCACTTATTGTTTTGATTGTTTGGCATTTTCTCTTTTGCCAAGTGGATGGACAAGAATGCCTAAGAACCTCCTCTAGCTATCTATGATTTTCTCGTCTCACACTATATTCATGCTACATCACAAAGTTTGACCAAGTCAAATTTGAACCACTCTGTGTGAGGAGCACTCGGAGTCCCCGATTCATCATAGAATTAAACTTCCAAAACCTCTCTGTGCATTTTGGTCTGACCGATCCATCCTTTTCGATCACACCGAGTTCACTGAGTTGATCTAGGATTTTAATCTCGGTGCAACCAATTCGAACTTTTCGGTCACACCGAGTTGCAGTAACCGCTTGCGATTCTGCATCTCGGTGCCACCGAGTTGTTCCACTTGGTCACACCGACAGGGTTGGGATATATACCGATGGGTTAAATTTTGGAAAATTCTCCAAAACTCTTCATCCCGCGCGTGTCCTGCTCAGCCGTCTCAGGTCTCCGAATCGTCTCCTTGTCTCTAGCGACCTCCTACCGCTGATCTCTGTCGCCGTCAATGGAATTATGCCCCGCCGTTGTCGCCGTAGCAAACTCCCGCCGAACTAGGGTATGAGTTTGACATTATGTGCTAATTCTTCATTCCGATTCTTAGCACATTGCTTTGCCATGACTCGACCAAGTATGAAATCAATCTATCAAGAGAAAACTCCCTTTAAGTTAGGTTTGACTCGAAAATTTAGGGTTAGGTCTCCGCCGAACTCATCTCAGACCGACCGTGTTGTAGAAATCGCTCTCCCCGATTTGGCTTAGGCCATTGCACATGCGCTTTTTGGTCTCACCGAAAATCGCAAATTGGTGCAACTGAGTTCAATTCTCTATGAAACCCTAGCAATCTTGGAGCCACCGAACTGTGACTCGGTTTGACCGAGTTCACTAGTTTAGACTCCAAAAGTTGCTTCGGTATCACCGAGTTTAACAAATCGGTAGCTCCAAAATGCTTTCTATGGAGAAGTAAAGCTAAGTTTTTGACTCATGTGTTTTGCAAAAACTCTGCACCTTGTGATGCTCATCCATTCTACCTCATCTACATCTATTCATAGGGTTTGCTGTCAGTTTGCCTGCCAAGATGTCTGGCTAGAGTGATAGCCAAAAATAGATCTGAAGAGCCAGTGAAAACGAGTGAGGGCACTAATCCCTCAAGCACCTCAGATGCTGGCAGCAGGAGCACTCCCAGTAACTTGCCAAAGGCAACCACCAGGACAAGGAGGAAGAAAACCTCGGATTCTGAAGATGAGGACTATGTGGTTGTTGAGGAGGAAGTTAGCACCAAAAAGAAGGTGCTGAAGAAAGAGTATGGCACAGCTGCAACAACTAAGCAAGGGTTGAATAAGAAGGCACCTGCAAAAAGAATCCCAATGTCTAAGGCCAGGGCCTCTACTGCTGAAACCTCTAAGCCAACTCGAGAAGCTGTTGGAGAGGGAAAGAAGAGGAAGGAGAGGGTCGAGAACACCGCTGCCAGAGTCCTTGGTAGATCCTCCATAATGAGAGAGCCATAAGAAGATGAAGAGGAAGAGGATGCTGCACCAGCACCCAAGTCCCAGAAGCTCATGGGAGATGCAATCAGGCCAGGGGCTGCTCCATTAAAGCCCAAACATGCTCCCAAGGCTGCTGCTCAAGATCCTTCTAAGCCCAAGAGAAGCACCAGGAATATCAGTGTTGAACAAAAGAACAGGGCCCAGTGCTTGAAGTTGATGAAGAAGATGCAGAAGCCCAAGTGCTGAGAAAACTGAACCCAAAGATTCTAGAACACAATGACACTCATCTAGTGGCTGAGGACATGAACATCTGGAAGGATGCAGGATTGAGACTATGGAGACAGTCTGATCCCTATGCTATGAGAAGGAGGACTGCAGTGGACTATAGGTTCCACACCAAGGAACAACATGATTTCTATGAGACCATTCTGCTTGACAAGAAGCCAATTGTCTGTGATATGAGATGGTGTAGCGACCAGACCTCAAACGGTCCAATCTATGTGCTCCGGTGTCATCCCTGGATTAGTAATGCTGACACCACACAGTATTTGAAGGATTTATAGCAGAGTAGCAATCACACACTTATTACATCGAGTGTCTCAAAGGAGAACTTATTACAATAAATATGGCTTAAGTCCATCTAATAACGATAACAGCGGAAGGCTTGGAAGATAAGTGAGTCCATCAACTCCAACGGCATCACTGAGTATAGAACCACGACCTAAAACTCCTTAATCGTCGTCTGAAAAGTCTGCAACATTAACGTTGCAGCCCGAAAACGGGTCAGCACATGGAATATGCTGGCAATGTAACACATAGAGAGTAATGGAATGAAACAGCTATTCTATATGCATAATTGGCTGGTGGAAAGCTCTATGGTTACAGTTTTGCGTAAAGCCAATTTTTCCCTACTGCAAAGGAATAAATTTATTTAACTATCATGGTGGTTGTTAAACATTGAGAATGGTTGACAGCATTCTCAATCCCAATTAAACATCATCATTAAACAAACCCAGCAAAATTAATTTTTAGAGTAACATGTTGAGATTCACATGATAATCCAGGTACTAGATACTCAAGATGTCCATAACCGGGGACACGGCTAACCATGATTAGTTTATACACTCTGCAGAGGTTTGCGCACTTTTCCCCACAAGACTCGATCTCCTCCGTTGGATTTCTCGCACTACATGGTGTTTGAGAAACGGATGACCGAGACATAGTCTTTCAGAAGCACTAGCACCTTACGATGGGTAGACCGTACCACCTACATCCCCTACATCTGCTAGTCTACCACTGTAAGAGTTCGCACGACTTAGTCAACTATGCTAGAGCCCATAATAGCTTGTGGCTGCACACGGAAGTTTCTAGCATGAATAATCTCATGATCCCTTTGAGCCTGGGTGGCGGTCCAAAAGAAAATAGGCAATCCTAGAATACCCAGGTGCCTCAATCCACCCAGATGTGTGTTTAGGTTGCCACCTTAAGTAAACCATTAATTAACAAAGCTCACATCTGTCATGGATACACTTACCCAATCCACGTCTACTAGCATAGCATAGCAATAATAAGCAAACGTAAAGTAACTCCCAAAGGTTTGATAATAAACAGGTAATAGGTTCTACCTCAACCACTTCCCAAACCCACAATTTAATTAGATCCTAAAACATGCAGGGTGTGAGGATTGATCTAATGCAATAAAACTGGGTAGTAGGAGGTATGATCAAAGTGTTACTTCCCTTGCTGATGATCCGGGTAACCTAGCGATTCAAAGTAACAAGCGGCGCACTCTGGGTACTCTATCGCAAACAAACAAGCATACAATAAGTACTCAACTAATGCATAGGTAAAACTCAAAATAAGAGATCTAACCTGAAAGTTCAATTTAAGAACTCCAGTTGGCAAAAAGAATCAAATCGAACGAAGCAACGAAAGACAAACGGCAAAAGAAACAGGCTCCATTTAGTATTCTGGATCTAAGGAAATTTTTACAGTGGCAAAAACTTGTTTAAGTTGGTTACACGGAAAGAGGGTTTCGAGACGAAACTCCAGGCGCTTGAATCGCCTGATTCCGATAAACGAGCGAAAAGATATACTACAACGAAAATCGGATCAGAAATCGCGATCAGAAAAATCGAGGATTTAATCCGAGAAAAAAAATGACGAACGTTCGTTAAAACGAACGAATGGACGAACGCTCACTATTTTAATAAACCGGAAAACCGATATATTTAAAAAAACCGAAACTAAAAAAACGACAAAACCGTCGGAAAACCGAACGGTTTTTAAAAAAACGGCGGCGCGATCGAGGTAAACCTCGGGCGGTGGGTCCGGCGACGGTGGCGGCGGGCGGCGGCGGCGGCGGCTCCGGCGGCGCGGCAAGGCGGCGAAGGCGGCCGCGGTGCGGGGCTAGGGCGGCGCGGGGCGGCTAGGGTTTGGGGGGGCTTCCGGCTGGGCCTCCCCGGCTTTTAAAGCCGGACGGGCCTTAGTGTCCGGGTCGGACACGGCCCGTAGGTCGGTTGCGCGTTTTTTTATAAATAGTTACGCTCAGAAAAAAACAAAAGGACTACTAAACGGACTCCAAAAATCCCGAAATAAATTTTCCTCGGCTTCTAAAATCAGGCCGCACAGGATGAACATTTATTTGGGGCCTAAATGCAATTTTGAAAAACGCACATTTTTCCTAAATTCAAATAAAATAGCAAATAAAACCCAATAAAATCTTATTTGATTTTTTTATTAAATCCTCAATATTTCTTTATTTTGGGAAAGTCATTTTATTCCCTCTCTCATAATTTTTATAATAGAAATAATTGAAGATAAAATAAATAAAATCAAATGATCCTATTTTCAAAATTTGAGGCAACTCAAATATGAAAATAACGAAATCCCCAACTCTCTCCGAGGGTCCTTAAGTTGTGTGAAATTTCTAGGATCAACCAAAATGCAATAATTATGATACACAATGATGATCTAGTGTATAACATTCCAAATTGAAAATTTAGGATGTTACAAACCTACCCCCCTTAAGATGAATCTCGCCCTCGAGATTCGGGTTGGCCAGAAAATAGGTGAGGGTGGTCTTTCACCAAATCTTCCTCTCGTTCTCAGGTGGCTTCATCCTCCGTGTGGTGGCTCCACTGAACCTTGAAAAACTTGATAACCTTGTTGTGGGTGACTCGACTGGCATATTCTAGAATCTTAACTGGTTTCTCCTCATAGGTCAAATCACTGTCCAACTGAATTGCTTCCAGTGGTACCGTATCCCTCAGCGGTATGTCAGCCATTTCTGCGTGGCACTTCTTCAACTGGGATACATGAAACACGTCGTGAACTCCTGACAGTCCTTCGGGTAATTCCAACTTGTAGGCTACTTCTCCCATACGCTCCAAAACTTTGTATGGGCCTACAAAACGTGGCGCTAGTTTTCCCTTAACTCCAAAGCGCTTAACTCCTCGAAGTGGAGATACTCGAAGATAAACTCGGTCTCCGACTTTGTAAACTGTCTCCTTGCGTTTAGAATCTGCATAACTCTTCTGCCTGGACTGAGCTACCTTCAGCCTATCGCGAATCAATTTCACTTTCTGTTCAGACTCCTTTATCAGATCCGGTCCAAACAACTGGCGGTCTCCAACTTCATCCCAAGACAATGGGGTCCTGCACCTCCTTCCGTACAAGGCTTCGAAAGGGGCCATCTTCAAACTGGTTTGATAGCTGTTGTTGTAAGAGAACTCTGCATATGGCAAATTCTCATCCCAACTAGATCCATAATCTAGCGCACAAGCTCTTAGCATATCCTCCAAAATCTGATTGACTCTCTCGGTCTGTCCATCTGTCTGCGGGTGGAAAGCTGTGCTAAACTCCAGTCTGGTTCCCAAAGTCTCATGCAACTGATTCCAGAACTTTGAGGTAAACTGGGTTCCTCTATCTGATACAATGCTCCTTGGAACTCCATGCAGACATACGATCCTGGTCATGTATATCTTTGCCAACTTTGCACTGGTATAGGTAGTCTTCACTGGAATGAAATGAGCTACCTTTGTCAAACGATCGACTACAACCCATATCGAGTCATAGCCTGAACGTGTTCTGGGCAATCCTGTAATAAAATCCATGCCTAGCTTATCCCACTTCCATTCGGGTATCGGCAATGGTTGTAGCAATCCTGCTGGCTTCTGATGCTCTGCCTTCACTCTCTGACATACATCACAAACTGCTACATATTCCGCAATATCCTTCTTCATTCCGGTCCACCAGAAAATATCCTTCAAATCCAAATACATCTTGGTATTTCCTGGGTGAATCGAGTATGGTGAGTCATGGGCCTCTTGCAGAATTAGCTTCCTAATCTCCGGATCATTTGGTACATAGACACGGTCTTCAAACCATAAGGTATCGTGCTCATCCTCACGAAATCCCTTAGCTTTTCCTTTGCTCATTTTCTCCTTAATAGAAGCAATTTCCTTGTCAGTCCTTTGAGCTTCTCTGATCTTATCCATCAAAGTAGACTGAATCTCCAATGCTGCTACATAGCCTCTTGGAACTATTTCCAAACATAGCTCTCGAAGATTTTCGGCTAACTCCCCTGGTAAATCTCCCGTCATTAGGGTGTTGACATGGCTCTTACGGCTTAATGCGTCAGCTACTACGTTAGCCTTTCCGGGGTGATAATGCAATTTCATATCATAATCCTTGATGAGCTCCAACCATCTCCTTTGTCTGAGGTTCAACTCCTTCTGTGTGAAAATATACTTCAAACTCTTGTGATCCGTGTACACCTCGCAATGGTTTCCAATCAGAAAATGTCTCCAAGTCTTCAATGCATGCACTACGGCTGCTAACTCCAAATCATGCGTAGCATAATTCAACTCATGAGGCTTAAGCTGTCGTGAGGCATATGAAACAACTCTGCCTTCCTGCATAAGCACTGCTCCAAGTCCTCGACGTGAAGCGTCGCAATACACCTCATAATCCTTGGTCTGATCCGGTAAAATCAACACGGGTGAGGTAACCAAACGTTTCTTCAACTCCTGAAAACTAGCCTCACATTCCTCCGTCCATATGAACTTGGTATCCTTCTTCAACAACTCCGTCATAGGCTTCGCAATCTTTGAGAAGTTCTCAATAAACCTCCGGTAGTATCCTGCGAGTCCAAGAAAACTCCGGATCTCTCCCACGGTGGTTGGTGCTTCCCACTTGGTCACGGTATCAACTTTAGTGGGATCTACTGCTATACCTTCTCCGGATATAACGTGTCCGAGAAATCCAACTTCCTTCAACCAAAACTCACATTTGCTAAACTTGGCATATAATTGATGTTCTCTGAGCTTTCCAAGAACCAAACGCAAATGTTCCTTATGCTCCTCTTCATTCTTCGAGTAAACCAGGATATCATCAATGAACACTACGACGAACTTATCCAAGAACTCCATAAACACTTTGTTCATCATGTTCATAAAATATGCAGGTGCGTTAGTCAGACCAAATGACATAACGGTATACTCGTACAGCCCATACCTGGTGGTAAAAGCCGTCTTGGGTATATCCTGTTCCCGAATCTTCAACTGGTGGTATCCTGATCGCAGATCGATCTTGGAAAATACCTTAGCTCCTTGCAATCGATCAAACAGATCATTGATCATCGGTAGTGGGTACTTGTTCTTGATGGTTACTTCATTCAATCCTCGATAATCGACAACCATCCTTAACGATCCATCCTTCTTCTCTACTAGAAGTACTGGCGATCCCCAAGGCGATGAACTTGGGCAAATATATCCTTTATCCAGTAACTCCTTAATCTGCTTCTTAATTTCCACCAAATCCTTTGCAGGCATCCTATATGGTCTCTTTGATATTGGCCCTGTGCCTGGCAAAAGCTCAATCAAAAACTCAATATCTCTATCCGGTGGCATGCCTGGCAACTCTTCTGGAAATACTTCGGGGAAATCCTTCACTACTGGTACTTCCTCCTGCACAACTCCGGTTAAATAATTTACTTGAGTCCTCTTTGGCACATGTCGGGATACATACTTGATCCTTCTCCCTTCTGGGGTGGTAAGTAAAATTGACTTACTGGCACATTCAATATTCCCTTCATACTTTGACAACCAATCCATGCCTAATATCACATCCAATCCTTGGGATTCCAACACTATTAGGTCTGAGGGAAAACATAGTTACCAATTCTTAATGGTAACCGATCACACCATAGACTAGCCATATATTCTGCTCCAGGCGAAGTTACTAACATGGGTGACCTAAGGGCTTGGGTTGGCAGTTTATACTTATCCACAAATCCCCTTGATATGTATGAATGCGATGCACCAGTATCGAAAAGAACGAGTGCAGTAAATGACTTAACCAAAAACTTACCGATTACTGCATCCGGCTGCTCTTCAACCTCCTCCACGTTAACGTGGTTCACCTGTCCCCTGTTGAAAGGGTTCGGCTTCTTCCCAGAGCTTCCATTGCCATTTCCATTCTGGGATTCAGGACATTCATTGGCATAATGTCCGGTCTTCTGGCACTTAAAACAAGTGACTTGGCTCAGGTCTTTCTTGGCTGGGGTTGATGGGTTGGTGCGGTTCTGGCCGTTGCTTCCTCCATTCCCATTACCATTCCTGGGGCCATTGTGATTGTGCGAGCTTCCTCCTCCATGGGTATGCTGAAAATGTCCTCCCGGCCTAGGGGTAAATCGTGGCTTCTGCTGAGCTCCTGAATTGTACTTTCCTTGTGCATACTTCCTCTTACGATTCTCAATTTGCTGTTGTTTCCCTTCAATCATAAGAGCACGATCTACCAACTCCTGGTAGTTGTTGAAGGTTGCTACCATCAACTGCATGCTCAACTCATCATTCAGTCCTTCCAGAAACTTCTCCTGCTTTGCTGCATCCGTAGCAACGTCATCTGGGGCATAACGTGCTAATTTACGAAAGTCCTCCACATACTGGCCAACTGTCCGTCCTCCTTGGCGCAAGTTACGAAACTCTCGCTTCTTCATGGCCATAGCTCCTGCTGAAACATGGGCAGTACGAAAAGCATGATGAAACTGGTCCCATGTGATAGTATCGACAGGGAAAGTGGCTATGAAATTCTCCCACCATGATGTTGCGGGTCCTTCAAGCTGATGTGCGGCAAACTTCACCTTCTCCGCATCCGTGCATCCTGCTGTGGTCAACTCTCTAGCTGTCTTGCGGAGCCAATCATCTGCTACTATCGGCTCGGTGCTACTGGAAAACACCGGCGGATTCAGCCTAAGAAAACGGGCTAAGTGATCAACAGGTGATGGTGGTGGTGGGTTGTTGTTGTTGTTGTTCCCCTGGTTCTGATTCTGGACTAGTAACTGCATCAATGTGTTCTGCTGCTGGATCAACTGAGTGAGCTCCGGTGGAAAGGTAAATCTGGGGTCACGTCTCGGAGGCATCTGAGGGTTTAGAAAAGATGAGATTTAAGAATAGAGGGGGTCTAAAGAGAAAACACTACCCATATGCACATGAGGCAAAAGCAAACAATTCACTTCATTCAATCAATCAAACAAGGGCATACAATCGATCTAACTATTGCAAAAGTGCTCGGACTACTATATTTACATGGTGGACTACTACTACTGTTGGGGTGGTCTACTAGAAATATTCTTCGGTTGCAGACTCCATGATATCTGCTCCAGCTTCATCAACATAGTCATCATCGCTATCATCTGGATCCGAGTCGGTGTCGTCGATGATGATGTAGTCTTCCGGGCGAATCTCCTTGGGTTCTTCGTCTTCTTCTACTGGTGTAGGGCCTCCCATAAATATTCCAATCTTCTTGATCAGATCGTCATTCTTTTCCACTAATACTTCAATTTCTTCTTCAAAATCTTCACGTGTAGCCTTGAGTTCTTCCTCCAGTTCCTTGATTCTTGTCTTTGCCTTCTTCAGGTCTATCATGTCGGCGCACATCTGGTTCTCCTGACGTCGAATGTGCTGGTTTAACTCCTGGATAAAAGCTGCAATGGATCTATCCTTTCTGGTGCTGATCATCTCCCAGTGCTCATCTCGGCGCCCACAAATCTGGTAGATAGTATCCTTGAGATCATTGCGGTAGACTTCTCCAATGCGTCCCATGGCGATGTGAGCTGCCATGCTCTTTCCTAGATTCCAAGTTGGTGCATCGAAAGAAAACTCTATGGGCTCAGTGACTGGCATGAACGTCCTTCCTGGAACTTGAACTTGAATCATCCAGCGCTCTTCTTCAGGTAGAGTGGCGTTGTAGGTTCCGGTGAAGCTTGGTACTCCTATGTTCAGGTATCTAGTGACTTCCTTCAAGTGACGTCCAAAGGGTGTATCTTCATCCGGTTGAGTGAACTTGTTCCTTGCATCCGCCATCCTAAAAGAGTAGAAAAGATGAGAGGTCAGAAGAGAAGAGAGTGAGTAGTGATCTAGGTCTTTAGCTTAGTGGTCGTGTCCTACAGTCAGCGTGTGCTCTGATACCATCTTGTAGCGACCAGACCTCAAACGGTCCAATCTCTGTGCTCCGGTGTCATCCCTGGATCAGTAATGCTGACACCACACAGTACTTGAAGGATTTATAGCAGAGTAGCAATCACACACTTATTACATCGAGTGTCTCAAAAGAGAACTTATTACAATAAATATGGCTTAAGGCCATCTAATAACGATAACAGCGGAAGGCTTGGAAGATAAGTGAGTCCATCAACTCCAACGGCATCACTGAGTATAGAACCACGACCTAAAACTCCTTAATCGTCGTCTGAAAAGTCTGCAACATTAACGTTGCAGCCCGAAAACGGGTCAGCACATGGAATATGCTGGCAATGTAACACATAGAGAGTAATGGAATGAAACAGCTATTCTATATGCATATTTGGCTGGTGGAAAGCTCTATGGTTACAGTTTTGCGTAAAGCCAATTTTTCCCTACTGCAAAGGAATAAATTTATTTAACTATCATGGTGGTTGTTAAACATTGAGAATGGTTGACAGCATTCTCAATCCCAATTAAACATCATCATTAAACAAACCCAGCAAAATTAATTTTTAGAGTAACATGTTGAGATTCACATGATAATCCAGGTACTAGATACTCAAGATGTCCATAACCGGGGACACGGCTAACCATGATTAGTTTATACACTCTGCAGAGGTTTGCGCACTTTTCCCCACAAGACTCGATCTCCTCCGTTGGATTTCTCGCACTACATGGTGTTTGAGAAACGGATGACCGAGACATAGTCTTTCAGAAGCACTAGCACCTTACGATGGGTAGACCGTACCACCTACATCCCCTACATCTGCTAGTCTACCACTGTAAGAGTTCGCACGACTTAGTCAACTATGCTAGAGCCCATAATAGCTTGTGGCTGCACACGGAAGTTTCTAGCATGAATAATCTCATGATCCCTTTGAGCCTGGGTGGCGGTCCAAAAGAAAACAGGCAATCCTGGAATACCCAGGTGCCTCAATCCACCCAGATGTGTGTTTAGGTTGCCACCTTAAGTAAACCATTAATTAACAAAGCTCACATCTGTCATGGATACACTCACCCAATCCACGTCTACTAGCATAGCATAGCAATAATAAGCAAACGTAGAGTAACTCCCAAAGGTTTGATAATAAACAGGTAATAGGTTCTACCTCAACTACTTCCCAAACCCACAATTTAATTAGATCCTAAAACATGCAGGGTGTGAGGATTGATCTAATGCAATAAAACTGGGTAGTAGGAGGTATGATCAAAGTGTTACTTGCCTTGCTGATGATCCGGGTAACCTAGCGATTCAAAGTAACAAGCGGCGCACTCCGGGTACTCTATCGCAAACAAACAAGCATACAATAAGTACTCAACTAATGCATAGGTAAAACTAAAAATAAGAGATCTAACCTGAAAGTTCAATTTAAGAACTCCGGTTGGCAAAAAGAATCAAATCGAACGAAGCAACGAAAGACAAACGGCAAAAGAAACAGGCTCCGTTTACTATTCTGGATCTAAGGCAATTTTTACAGTGGAAAAAACTTGTTTAAGTTGGTTAAACGGAAAGAGGATTTCGAGACGAAACTCCAGGCGCTTGAATCGCCTGATTCCGATAAACGAGCGAAAAGATATACTAAAACGAAAATCGGATCAGAAATCGCAATCAGAAAAATCGCGGATTTAATCCAAGAAAAAGAAAAACGACGAACATTCGTTAAAACGAATGAACGGACGAACGCTCACTATTTAAATAAACCGGAAAACTAATCTATTTAAAAAACTGAAACTAAAAAAACGACAAAACCGTCGGAAAACCAAACGGTTTTAAAAAAAAACGGCGGCGGGATCGAGGTAAACCTCGGGCGGCGGGTCCGGCGGCGGTGGCGGCGGGCGACGGCGGCGGTGACGGCGGCGGGTGGTGGCAGCGGTGGTGGCGGCGCGGCAAGGCTGCGGCAGCGGCGGCGGCGCGGGGCGGCTAGGGTTTGGGGGGGCTTCCGGCTGGGCCTCCCCGGCTTTTAAAGCCGGACGGGCCTTAGTGTCCGGGTCGGACACGGCCCGTAGGTCGGTTGCGCGTTTTTTAATAAATAGTTACGCTCAGAAAAAAAACAAAAGGACTACTAAACGGACTCCAAAAATCCCGAAATAAATTTTCCCCGGCTTCTAAAATCAAGCCGCACAGGATGAACATTTATTCGGGGCCTAAATGCAATTTTGTAAAAAGCACATTTTTCCTAAATTCAAATAAAATAGCAAATAAAACCCAATAAAATCTTATTTGATTTTTTATTAAATCTTCAATATTACTTTATTTTGGGAAAGTCATTTTATTCCCTCTCTCATAATTTTTATAATAGAAATAATTGAAGATAAAATAAATAAAATCAAATGATCCTATTTTCAAAATTTGAGGCAACTCAAATATGAAAATAACGAAATCCCCAACTCTCTCCGAGGGTCCTTGTGTTGCGTGAAATTTCTAGGATCAACCAAAATGCAATAATTATGATATGCAATGATGATCAAGTGTATAACATTCCAAATAGAAAATTTGGGATGTTACAGATGGGTTGATTGGGAATTCATTGATGAGAATGAAGACTTTTTCCGAGGTGTACATGAAAGCTTCAAAGCTTGTGGATTTGATGTGTTTGTGGGTCGAAACTTGACCAAATGGAATGATGAGCTCATTATGCAGTTCTACTGCACTTCTCATTTCTATCCAGATGGTAGAATTGTGTGGATGTCTGAGGGTACGAGGTACCAATCAACTGTTGATGAGTGGGTGAAGTTGATCAATGCCCCAGAGTAACATGAGGATGATTTGGATGTGTATGCCAAGAAGAAGAAGAAGGACCACAACTCAATGGCAAATATGTACAAGGAGATCCCTGATAAAGCTTTCGAGACACACAAGCTTGGATCTGTGCATTATCTACTGTCTGGTCTGCCTACAATCAACACTACCTGAGGCATACTATGTTACCCAAATATGGACATCGCAAGATGATAAGAGGACATTCAATCAACCTGCTGCAAATATTTGATGTCCCTCAAAAATTCAAGGTCATGAGTCTGATTGGTGAGACAATCAAGAGGACTGCAGCAGATCAGAAAAGATCTTGCGGGTATGCTACACATATTCAAGTGCTCATCAACTCCACGATGGGCACATGCACTTACCTGTTGGACAAGGAGTACTTACCTTTGCATCCAGAATTTGACGATAACGTAGTTGTGATGAATGAGAATGAACCTTCATGAGCTCAGGCACAAGAGAAGAGATCTAAGGCAAAGGCAGAAAAGGCTGCAAGGATGCCAAGTGCCGAGAAAGCATCTCAGGTGTTCTTAAAGAGCAAACAAGATCAATTGGGTTATCTGATACAAGCAACATTGAAGATTGAGAAGGGCCTGGCCACCCTGACTTAGAATCAAGAGAGCTTGGAAAGGATTGTTGAGATAAAATTCTATGATCTTGACCTCAAGGTGACTAAGATACAGACTGCAGTCGAGCAGCTCCAGGTGGAAGCTGAGGAGAAGAGAGGGAAGGAAACTACGGATTCTTTTCAGCGAGTGCGAAGGAGTCAGAGGTCAGCTGCAGTGCCAGTATCAGATACAAGAGCTACTTCATCTGCACCAGCAACGGCCTCAGTACCACCTCCAGCACCTGCTCCACCAGCTCCAACATCATCCACTTATGCCTTCATCCTTGGAGTTCTATCGACACCACCCCCCGAAGACCAAGCCTGGGAGACGCATAACACTATGCATTTTGGAACTTTTTGGTAACTTGTTGCCAAAGGGGGAGAAATGTATAGATCATAGGCTTCGAAAGAGAGTGTTGCTTTGCTGCTTTGTCTATCTTGCTTTCTTGCTTTTCAGTTGATGACATTATATTTTATATCCTTACTAGGAAACATGCCCGTGCGTTGCTACGGGTTGGATGGCCAATGGTTGGAGAGAGAGGGGTGCACGGAGGACTTCCACCGGGTGCATTTTTCCTGACTTTAAAGCACATTCTTCAAGAGTTCAGTTACTAACTCAAATGATTTTGAAGTAAAAAAACACATGATGTCTTTCATCTGACTTCAATATGACTTTTTCTCACAAGTAAATGAAGCATCGCACTGATAATAAAAAAATCATACACACGACAATTATGATGAGTTACTTCGCTTAACGTCCAAGCATGTTGTGTATGTGCACGCTAATCATGAAGTCCTAATTCATGTAGTATTCTGTTCTGCGGTTTATATGCAGATTCTCCGTCACAATTGAATCTTTATTTAGTGTGTTGCGTCTCAATTCACGGTTAGCTGTAATTTGCACTATTCTAGCTTTCTTTTTTTATTCTGGTTGCATATTTGTCTATTTTTGCCTTTCCCGTGCGCACTTTTTTATCTTCCGTGTTGGCTTCATGTTTGAATATTTCTTCGTCCCTTGTGTGTATTTTTTGCAACTGGGGCCAATATTTAATTCTTCTTTGAAATGATAGGCTTTACGACGGTTTTTCAGTTTTTCCTATTTATCTTCATTGGTCATCTGTGCATACTGCTCTCTGTCTCTTTTCCTTTTTTGTTTCTTAGCATCCATGACTCGAAATTGCCATCAAAATTGGTTGCCTGCATGTATACTGTATGAATCTAGTGTTGATTAAAAGCTAATATAAAATTTGCATCGTAAATAGAGCATATGTAGCGACTTATAAATAAATTTAATTCCTCTAGACATAAGTATCATAATATATCTATTGTTTGCGTGCTAGAGTATCATGTTTTTTGAAGTAAATTAGAAAGCGGAAAAATGATATTAAAGTAAGAGCATTGCTATATACACCTTGTTTTTTGTCCGACAAATTTCAGTACGATGTTGTAGATCAGTCTGTTATTGCCTAGTGACAAAGCATATACCACACCAGCAGATTAAGTATTGTATAGACATTAGACAGTAAAAATATCATATATATACAACACTTTCAAAATAATTTTATCTGGATGTAATTGTTCTTGTTTATCCATAGCATCAATTTTGGGTCAAAAGGATGTTTAAGGTGGTTGCCATGTTCCTCCGTACCACACCTTCAACGTGACCATCTTCAGGGACATCAAACATTGCATCTTCTTTCTGATTCGAGAAAACAGCTTTAGATTTATTAAGAACAACTAAACACTCTGTGGCCATAACATGTAAATGCCTATGTTTTGACATCGATGATTTATTATGCACTCGTATAAATTGAGATCAGCCGTGGCCATAACACGTAAATGCCTATGTTTTGACATCGAGATCAGCAGCTCCCGAAGATAATTTATGTATTTACTTCATTGGATGTCCAGACATATATGTTTGTGCTGTATGTGTCATAACCTGTGTAGTTAGTACGAGTACATAAAAAAGTGTGAGTACATAAAAACACAAACATATGCAAATCCAACTAAAAAAAGAATGTCGTACCAAAACCGGCAGTTATGAAAAAATACATGCACGACAATTTGATCTAGTTGACAGTTTACACGAGGTTACCTAGATATATATTACCAAATCTAGCTAAATCTAATCCTATCCTACGGGAATTGCTTGTTTTCAAGCGGCCGTAGACTTTTTTGCGGGAAATGTGGACCAGTCGTCTCCTGCGGGTGACGCGTGTCGTCTGGCCCATGCACCCTGTCCCTCATGGACCTTATCTTCATAGCCGTCCCTTCTTGTCCCTGTCATCCCCAATTTCCTTCCTCCCTTCTCTCCCCTTATCTCTATCCAGCGGGGAACCCCACACTGCTGCGCAAGCAAGAGCCACCGCCAAGGCTTCTGCAAGCTCGCGCCATATCCAGCAACAACCATGCTCTCTCTGCAAGCACAAATCCATCCATGGTGTGTTTGACGGCAATTAGCTGACGGCGGCGAGAAGTTGCAGCAGCGGCGAGCGTTCTCGCGCGACTCTCTCGTATGGGGGGTAGCAACAATGGGGCGGCTGCAAGCAAGACTGGTCGCCAGCGGGAGCGCCAGCCACGCGGGATTACTCGCCGGAAGCATCCGATGCAAGGCCGCTCACCGGTGGGAGCGCCAGTGCTGTAGGGCCACTCGCCGGAAGCATCTGATGCTATTGACGGCGACCGGCGGGCGTGGAGACGGCGGATGATGGTGTTGCGAGGATGACGAGGGATCATGCATCGCGTCAAGTGGGCCGAGGAGGTGGCTGATTTTTCAGCCCGTACCAGTCGGCTTCATGTATTCTGTTCCTTTTCCGTTGCAAGAGCAAGATTACCACTTCAAAGTTCCTCTTTAGCGTTCGTTCTTTATCCCATTTGCACCTCTGCTTTTCTTTCTTCACTGAAGATGTAGCCGAGTAAGGCTGTTTTTGTCCAGGTTGTGTGCCCAATCCGATTTCTTCAGCCGCCACATGCCACCTCCATACCCTTAGCCAGGTCGTTTGCATCAGCTTTTCATCTCAAAGATGAATCTCCTGTTGATCCATGTATGCTCGAGGCTGCTTACGAATTTTAATTCAATGACGTACATAAATTGGTATGATGGGACATAACAAAGCGAGGTGGTACTTTTGATAGCAGTTCAAATCAGTTTTCTGTACACAATAATGGGCTAGCTCGGTTTGATGCCATCGAGGACCTAACAGAAGTAGGGAGTACGATTCCTATGACCAGAAGTTTTTGCCTCCTCTCTTGATTGACTGGGCCGGCTACCACCGTGTCTCGTCTGGATTCTACGGGCTGTGGCCCAGGTGGGCGACGGGTGACCCAACGCCTAAGGGAAAAACAGACGGACAAACGAAACGGTTTGAAGAAGCGTATTGTGACGGTGAATCCACGGAGTCAATCCGTACTTTATATTAGGGAAAGATATGATCATTCACTTTGCTTGGTGATGAGTGCATGTTTTAATTCATATCATTTTGAGTGCTTCACCAAGATGTATGTGACATGGAAGAGTGACCTATGATCCTAATTGATTGTGCTTTTGCATTTAAAAGCAAATCTTAAATAGTGCACAAATTTAAGTGGACCTCTTGCTTATCACATACTTTTCAAAGCGACGATGTATTTAAATCTTATCACGATTTGTCGAAGCTTTGATCTATATGTTGTCATCAATTACCAAAAAGGGGGGAGATTGAAAGTGCAACTATTCCTGGGTGGTTTTGGTAATTATTAACAACATATAGCTCATTGAACTAATATTATTTTAAGATGATCATTTCAGAAAGTTCAATGATTGACATGGCATGGATTAAGAATGTGGACACCTCAAAATGCTAAGGACACACATTGGCTAAAGCTCAAGACTCTACATTTTCATTTTAGTGATCCAAGATCACAAGGGGATGAGGTGTTTCTTAATGGCTTGCTTGCTCAAAATGCTTAGTGATATACTCCAAAAACCCTCAACCACTTTCTCTTATCCACATATGTCCCAAACCAAAAGTCAAACTCGGCCCCACCGAAATGTTCTATCTGGCGCCACCGAGTTCTCTTGACATAGCTACTGCCATAAACCCTAGTCATATCGGTCTCACCGATAGGGATCTCGGTCTCACCGAGATGGGATTGCAAACTCTCTGTTTCCCTTCGTAACGTTTCGGTTCAACTGAGATGAGCGATCGGTCCCACCGAGTTCGCAATGCAAACTCTCTGTTTCCCTTTCGTAATGTTTTTGTCTCACTTAAATGAGCGATTCGGTCCCACCGAGTTTGCCTGACCAACTATCTGGTTAGCCTATTACCAAAATCGGTCCCACCGAGTTTGTGTAATCGGTCTCACCGAGATTACGTTATGCTCTAACCCTAATAGAATCGGTTCCACCGAGTTGACATGTCGGTCCCACCGAAATGCTTAATGGTCACATTATGAACTGAATCGGTCTGACCGAGTTTTTTGATTCGGTCCCACCGAGTTTGGTAAATTGTGTGTAACGGTTAGACTTTGTGTGGAGGCAATATATACCCCTCCACCCTTCCTTCATTAGTAAGGAGAAACATCAGAATGTGCGTACACTTCAACATTCATTTTCTGAGAGAGAACCACCTACTCATGTGTTGAGACCATGATATTCCATTCCAACCATATGAATCTAGATCTCTCTAGCCTTACCCAAGTTGCTTTCCACTCAAATCATCTTTCCAAGAAGTCCAAATCAGTGACAGAGAGTTGAGTGTTGGGGAGACTACCATTTGAAGCACAAGAGTAAGGAGTTCATCATCAACACACCATCTATTACCTTTTGGAGAGTGGTGCCTCCTAGATTTGTTAGGTGTCACTTGGGAGCCTCCAACAAGATTGTGGAGTTGAACCAAGAAGTTTGTATGGGCAAGGATATCGCCTACTTCGTGAAGATCTAACCTAGTGAGGCAAGTCCTTTGTGGGTGATGGCCATGGTAGGATAGACAAGGTTGCTTCTTTGTGGACCCTTCATGGGTGGATCCCTCCTTGGAGTCGCGCAACCGTTACCCTTCGTGGATTGAAGTCTCCATCAACATAGATGTACGATAGCACCACCTATCGGAACCATGCCAAAAATCTCCGTGTCTACATTGCATTTTCTCCATACAAACTCCTCCCTTTACCTTGATATGCAAATGTTTTACATTCCGCTGCTATTCTCTTAGGATTGCATGTGTAGGTTGATTGCTTGACTTGTGTGCTAAGTTGCTAAAATCTTCCAAGACTTAAAATTGGGAAAAGGCTAGATTTTTATTTGGTCAAGTAGTCTAATAACACCCCTCTAGATATACTTTCGATCCTACATTGTCCAGTTAGGATTTCCCCTGAGTTATCTCCAAAATTCTCGGAAGTAATTAATCTATATGAACCTTTTATCGCCTTACTCCTCGATTTCCGCCCAGGGATGATTTTGTTGGGGAACGTAGTAATTTCAAAAAATTTCCTACGCACACGCAAGATCATGGTGATGCATAGCAACGAGAGGGGAGATTGTGATCTACGTACCCTTGTAGACCGACAGTGGAAGCGTTAGCACAACGCGGTTGATGTAGTCGTACGTCTTCACGGCCCGACCGATCAAGCACTGAAACTACGACACCTCCGAGTTTTAGCACACGTTCAGCTCGATGACGATCCACGGACTCCGATCCAGCAAAGTGTCAGGGAAGAGTTCCGTCAGCACGACGGCGTGGTGACGATCTTGATGTACTACCATCGCAGGGCTTCGCCTAAGCACCGCTACAATATTATCGAGGATTATGGTGGAAGGGGGCACCGCATACGGCTAAGAATATGATCACTTGGATCAACTTGTGTGTCTATGGGGTGCCCCCTGCCCCCGTATATAAAGGAGTGGAGGAGGGGAGGGCCGGCCCTCTCTATGGCGCGCCCTAGGGGGGTCCTACTCCCACCGGGACTAGGATTCCCCCTTTCCTAGTCTAACTAGGAGTCCTTCCATGTAGTACGAGTAGGAGACAAGGAAGGGGAAGAGGGAAGAGAAGGAAGGAGGGGGCGCAGCCCCTCCCCCTAGTCCAATTCGGACTAGGCCTTGGGGGGCGCGCGGCCTGCCTCTCCCTCTCCCCTAAAGCCCAATAAGGCCCATATACTTCTTCTCCCGTATTCCCGTAACTCCCCGGTACTCCGAAAAATACCCGAACCACTCGGAACCTTTCCGATGTCCGAATATAGTCGTCCAATATATCGATCTTTACGTCTCGACCGTTTCGAGACTCCTCGTCATGTCCCCGATCTCATCCGGGACTCCGAACTCCTTCGGTACATCAAAACTCATAAACTCATAATATAACTGTCATCGAAACCTTAAGCGTGCGGACCCTACGGGTTCGAGAACAATGTAGACATGACCGAGACACGTCTCCAGTCAATAACCAATAGCGGAACCTGGATGCTCATATTGGCTCCTACATATTCTACAAAGATCTTTATCGGTCAGACCGCATAACATCATACGTTGTTCCCTTTGTCATCGGTATGTTACTTGCCTGAGATTTGATCGTCGGTATCTCAATACCTAGTTCAATCTCGTTACCGGCAAGTATCTTTACTCGTTCCGTAATACATCATCTCGCAACTAACTCATTAGTTGCAATGCTTGCAAGGCTTATGTGATGTGCATTACCGAGAGGGCCCAGAGATACCTCTCCGACAATCGCAGTGACAAATCCTAATCTCGAAATACGCCAACCCAACATGTACCTTTGGAGACACCTATAGAGCTCCTTTATAATCACCCAGTTACATTGTGACGTTTGGTAGCACATAAAGTGTTCCTCCGGTAAATAGGAGTTGCATAATCTCATAGTCATCGGAATGGGTCAAGTCAATCACATCATTTCCTAATGATGTGATCCTGTTAATCAAATAAGAACTCTTTGTCTATGGTTAGGAAACATAACCATCTTTGATTAACGAGCTAGTCAAGTAGAGGCATACTAGTGACACTCTGTTTGTCTATGTATTCACACATGTAATATGTTTCCGGTTAATACAATTCTAGCATGAATAATAACCATTTATCATGAAAAAAGGAAATAAATAATAACTTTATTATTGCCTCTAGGGCATATTTCCTTCAGTCTCCCACTTGCACTAGAGTCAATAATCTAGTTCACATTGCCATGTGATTTAACACCAATAGTTTACATCATTATGTGACCAACACTCAAAGGGTTTACTAGAGTCGATAATCTAGTTCACATCGCTATGTGATTAACACCCAAAGAGTACTAAGGTGTGATCATGTTTTGCCTGTGAGAGAAGTTTAGTCAACGGGTCTGCCATATTCAGATCCGTATGTATTTTGCAAATTTCTATGTCAACAATGCTCTGCACGGAGCTACTCTAGCTAATTACTCCCACTTTCAATATGCATCCATATTGAGACTAAGAGTCATCCGGATTAGTGCCAAAACTTGTATCGACGTAACCCTTTTACGACGAACCTTTTGTCACCTCCATAATCGAGAAACATATCCTTATTCCACTAAGGATAATTTTGACCGCTGTCCAGTGATCTACTCCTAGATCACTATTGTACTCCCTTGCTTAACACAGTGTAGGGTATACAATAGATCTGGTACACAGCATGGCATACTTTATAGAAACTATGGCTGAGGCATAGGGAATGACTCTCATTCTCTTTCTATCTTCTGTCGTGGTCGGCTTTGAGTCTTACTCAATTTCACACCTTGTAACACAGCCAAGAACTCTTTCTTTGACCGTTCCAATTTTTTGAACTACTTCAAAATATTGTCAAGGTATGTACTCATTGAAAAAAAAACTTATCAAGCGTCTTGATCTATCTCTATAGATCTTGATGCTTAATATGTAAGCAGCTTCACCGAGGTCTTTCTTTGAAAAACTTCTTTCAAAATACTCCTTTATGCTTTGCAGAATAATTCTACATTATTTCCGATCAACAATATGTCATTCACATATACTTATCAGAAATGTTGTAGTGCTCCCACTCACTTTCTTGTAAATACAGGCTTCACCGCAAGTCTGTATAAAACTATATGCTTTGATCAACTTATCAAAGCGTATATTCCAACTCCGAGATGCTTGCACCAGTCCATAGATGGATCGCTGGAGCTTGCATATTTAATTAACACCTTTAGGATCGACAAAACCTTCTAGTTGCATCGTATACAACTCTTCTTTAATAAATCCATTAACGAATGAAGTTTTGTTTATCCATTTGCCAGATTTCATAAAATGCGGCAATTGCTAACATGATTCGGACAGACTTAAGCATAGATACGAGTAAAAAACTCTCATCGTAGTCAACACCTTGAACTTGTCGAAAACCTTTTTCGACAATTCTAGCTTTGTAGATAGTAACACTACTATCAGCGTCCGTCTTCCTCTTGAAGATCCATTTTTTTTCAATTGCTTGCCGATCATCGGGCAAGTCAACCAAAGTCCATACTTTGTTCTCATACATGGATCTCATCTCAGATTTCATGGCCTCAAGCCATTTCGCGGAATCTGGGCTCATCATCGCTTCCTCATAGTTCGTAGGTTCGTCATGGTTAAGTAACATGACCTCCAGAACAGGATTACCGTACCACTATGGTGCGGATCTTACTCTGGTTTTACCTATGAGTTTCGGTAGTAACTTGATTTGAAGTTACATGATCATCATCATTAGCTTCCTCACTAATCGGTCTAGTAGTCACAGGAACAAATTTCTGTGATCAACTACTTTCCAATAAGGGAGCAGGTACCGTTACCTCATGAAGTTCTACTTTCCTCCCACTCACTTCTTTCGAGAGAAATTCCTTCTCTAGAAAGGATCCATTCAAAGCAACGAATATCTTGCCTTCGGATCTGTGATAGAAGGTGTACCCAACATTTTCTTTTGGGTATCCTATGAAGACGCACTTCTCCGATTTGGGTTTGAGCTTATCAGGTTGAAACTTTTTCACATAAGCATTGCAACCTCAAACTTTAAGAAACGACAACTTTGGTTTCTTGCCAAACCACAGTTCAGATTGTGTCGTTTCAACGGATTTTGATGGTGCCCTATTTAACGTGAATGAAGCTGTCTCTAATGCATAACCCCAAAACGATAGTGGTATCGATAAGAGACATCATAGATCGCACCATATCTAATAAACTACGGTTATGATGTTCGGACACACCATTACATTGTGGTGTTCCAGGTGGCGTGAGTAGTGAAACTATTGCACATTGTTTTTAACTGAAGGCCAAACTCGTAACTCAAATACTCTTCTCTATGATCAGATCGTAGAAACTTTATTTTCTTGTTACGATGATTTTTCACTTCACTCTGAAATTCTTTGAACTTTTCAAATGTTTCAGACTTATGTTTCATCAAGTAGATATACTCATATCTGCTCAAATCATTTGTGAAGATCAGAAAATAATGATACCTGTCGCGAGCCTCAATATTCATCGGACCACATACATCAGTATGTATGATTTCCAACAAATCTGTTGCTCGCTCCATTGTTTCGAAGAACAGAGTCTTAGTCATCTTGCCCATGAGGCATGGTTCGCAAGCATCAACAAATTCATAATCAAGTGATTTCAAAAGCCCATCAGCATGGAGTTTCTTCATGCGCTTTACACCAATATGACCTAAACAGCAGTGCCACAAATAAGTTGCACTATCATTATTAACTTTGCATCTTTTGGTTTCAATATTATGATTATGTGTATCACTACGATCGAGATCCAACGAACTATTTTCATTGGGTGTGTAACCGTATAAGGTTTTATTCATGTAAACAGAACAACAATTTATTCTCTTACTTAAATGAATAACTGTATTACAATAAACATGATCAAATCATATTCATGCTCAACGCAAACACCAAATAACACTTATTTAGGTTCAACACTAATCCCGAAATTATAGGGAGTGTGCGATGATGATCATATCAATCTTGGAACCATTTCCAACACACATCGTCACTTCACCCTTAACTAGTCTCTGTTTATTCTGCAACTCCCGTTTCGAGTTACTAATCTTAGCAACTGAACTAGTATCAAATACTGAGGGGTTGCTATAAACACTAGTAAAGTACACATCAATAACATGTATATCAAATATACTTATGTTCACTTTGCCATCCTTCTTATCCGCCAATCACTTGGGGTAGTTCTGCTTCCAGTGACCAGTCCCTTTGCAGTAGAAGCACTTAGTCTCAGGCTTAGGACCATACTTGGGCTTCTTCACTTGAGCAGCAACTTGCTTGCTGTTCTTCTTGAAGTCCCCCTTCTTCCCTCTGCCCTTTTCTTGAAACTAGTGGTCTTGTCTACCATCAACACTTGATGTTTTTCTCGATTTCTACCTTCGTCAATTTCAGCATTACGAAGAGCTTGGGAATCGTTTCCGTTATCCCTTGCATATTATAGTTCATCACAAAGTTCTACTAACTTGGTGATGGTGACTAGAGAATTCTGTCAATCACTATTTTATCTGGAAGATTAACTCCCACTTGATTCAAGCGATTGTAGTACCCAGACAATCTAAGCACATGCTCACTGCTTGAGCGATTCTCCTCCATCTATTAGCTATAGAACTTGTTGGAGACTTCATATCTCTCAACTCGGGTATTTGCTTGAAATATTAACTTCAACTCCTGGAACATCTCATATGGTCCATGACATTCAAAACGTCTTTGAAGTCCCGATTCTAAGCCGTTAAGCATGGTGCACTAAACTATCAAGTAGTCATCATATTGAGCTAGCGAAACGTTCATAACGTCTGCATCTACTCCTGCAATAGGTCTGTCACCTAGCGGTGCATCAATGACATAATTCTTCTGTGCAGCAATGAGGATAAACCTCAGATCACGGATCCAATCCGCATCATTGCTACTAACATCTTTCAACACAATTTTCTCTAGGAACATATCAAAATAAACACAGGGAAGCAACAACGCGAGCTATTGATCTACAACATGATTTGCAAAATACTACTAGGACTAAGTTCATGATAAATTTAAGTTCAATTTAATCATATTACTTAAGAACTCCCACTTAGATAGACATCCCTCTAATCCTCTAAGTGATCACGTGATCCAAATCAACTAAACCATGTCCGATCATCACGTGAGATGGAGTAGTTTCATTGGTGAACATCACTATGTTGATCATATCTACTATATGATTCACGCTCGACCTTTCAGTCTCCATGTTCCGAGGCCATATCTGTATATGCTTGTCTCGTCAAGTATAACCTGAGTATTCCGCGTGTGCAACTGTTTTGCACCCGTTGTATTTGAACGTAGAGCCTATCACACCCGATCATCACGTGGTGCCTCAGCACGAAGAACTTTCGCAACGGTGCATACTCAAGGAGAACACTTCTTGATAATTAGTGAGAGATCATCTTAAAATGCTACCATCAATCAAAGCAAGATAAGATGCATAAAAGATAAACATCACATGCAATCAATGTAACTGATATGATATGGCCATCATCATCTTGTGCTTGTGATCTCCATCTTTGAAGCACCGTCGTGATAACCATCGTCACCGGCGCGACACCTTGATCATCATCGTAGCATCGTTGTCGTCTCGCCAATCTTATGCTTCCACGACTATCGCTACCACTTAGTGATAAAGTAAAGCATTATAGCGCAATTGCATTGCATATAATAAAGCGACAACCATATGGCTCCTACCAGTTGCCGATAACTTGGTTACAAAACATGATCATCTCATACAATAAAATTTTAGCATCATGTTTTGACCATATCACATCACAACATGCCCCCCCTGCAAAAACAAGTTAGACGTCCTCTACTTTGCTGTTGCAAGTTTTACGTGGCTGCTACGGGCTTAAGCAAGAACCAATCTTACCTACGCATCAAAACCACAACGATAGTTTGTCAAGTTGGTGCTGTTTTAACCTTCGCAAGGACCGGGCATAGCCACACTCGATTCAAGTAAAGTTGGAGAAACTGTCACCCGCTAGCCACCTTTGTGCAAAGCACGTCGGGAGAACCGGTCTCGCGTAAGCGTACGCGTAATGTCGGTCCGGGCCGCTTCGTCCAACAATACCGCCGAACCAAAGTATGATATGCTGGTAAGCAGTATGACTTATATCGCCCACAACTCACTTGTGTTCTACTCGTGCATATAACATCAACACATAAAACCTAGGCTCGGATGCCACTGTTGGGGAACGTAGTAATTTCAAAAAAATTCCTACGCACACGCAAGATCATGGTGATGCATAGCAACGAGAGGGGAGATTGTGATCTACGTACCCTTGTAGACCGACAGCGGAAGCATTAGCACAACGCGGTTGATGTAGTCGTACGTCTTCACGACCCGACCGATCAAGCACCAAAACTACGGCACCTCCGAGTTTTAGCACACGTTCAGCTCGATGACGATCCCCGGACTCCGATCCAGCAAAGTGTCGGGGAAGAGTTCCGTCAGCTCGACGGCGTGGTGACGATCTTGATGTACTACCGTCGTAGGGCTTCGCCTAAGCACCGCTACAATATTATCGAGGATTATGGTGGAAGGGGGCACCGCACACGGCTAAGAATATGATCACTTGGATCAACTTGTGTGTCTATGGGATGCCCCCTGCCCCCGTATATAAAGGAGTGGAGGAGGGGAGGGCCGGCCCTCTCTATGGCACGCCCTAGGGGAGTCCTACTCCCACCGGGAGTAGGATTCCCCCTTTCCTAGTCCAACTAGAAGTCCTTCCATGTAGTAGGAGTAGGAGACAAGGAAGGGGAAGAGGGAAGAGAAGGAAGGAGGGGGCGCAGCCCCTCCCCCTAGTCCAATTTGGACTAGGCCTTGGGGGGCGCGCGGCCTGCCTCTCCCTCTCCCCTAAAGCCCAATAAGGCCCATATACTTCTTCTCCCGTATTCCCGTAACTCCCCGGTACTCCGAAAAATACCCGAACCACTCGGAACCTTTCCGATGTCCGAATATAGTCGTCAAATATATCGATCTTTACGTCTCGACCATTTCGAGACTCCTCGTCATGTCCCCGATCTCATCCGGGACTCCGAACTCCTTCGGTACATCAAAACTCATAAACTCATAATATAACTGTCATCGAAACCTTAAGCGTGCGGACCCTACGGGTTCGAGAACAATGTAGACATGACCGAGACACGTCTCCGATCAATAACCAATAGCGGAACCTGATGCTCATATTGGCTCCTACATATTCTACGAAGATCTTTATTGGTCAGACTGCATAACAACATACGTTGTTCCCTTTGTCATCGGTATGTTACTTGCCCGAGATTTGATCGTCGGTATCTCAATACCTAGTTCAATCTCGTTACCGGCAAGTCTCTTTACTCGTTCCGTAATACATCATCTCGCAACTAACTCATTAGTTGCAATGCTTGCAAGGCTTATGTGATGTGCATTACCGAGAGGGCCCAGAGATACCTCTCCGACAATCGGAGTGACAAATCCTAATCTCGAAATACGCCAACCCAACATGTACCTTTGGAGACACCTGTAGAGCTCCTTTATAATCACCCAGTTACATTATGACGTTTGGTAGCACACAAAGTGTTCCTCCGGTAAACGGGAGTTGCATAATCTCATAGTCATAGGAACATGTATAATTCATGAAAAAAGCAATAGCAACATACTAAACGATCAAGTGCTAAGCTAACGGAATGGGTCAAGTCAATCACATCATTCTCCTAATGATGTGATCCCGTTAATCAAATAACAACTCTTTGTCTATGGTTAGGAAACATAACCATCTTTGAGTAACGAGCTAGTCAAGTAGAGGCATACTAGTGACACTATGTTTGTCTATTTATTCACACATGTATTATGTTTTCGATTAATACAATTCTAGCATGAATAATAAACATTTATCATGAAATAAGGAAATAAATGATAACTTTATTATTGCCTCTAGGGCATATTTCCTTCAGATTTCCCATCTTTAATTAAGATTTTGCATCATAACCTTGCTGCCCAAAATGGTCATAGGCGGAGCAAAATTCAATGGTATTGTCAAAATATACTGCTGCTTGTTAGTTTTAATTATTGTTTTCAACTTTGATGGGTACCAATAGAAAAACAATTGGTCCCACAATACCAATCTTCCCACTCAAACGATGTTAACTTCAACAAAATAAGGTCGATTTCATGTTCTTTACGTTGGACCAGAATCAGGCACACGATCATGTGGTTGTTTCTAAAACAAAATATATATAGGGACAAGTTTCTTCGATGTGTGCAACATCTTTACCCTTTCAATACATCGAGATTCCTATTCATCATCTCAAAATCCCGAGTTAGGAGTGGAAGGGAGTTGAGGATCGTTTTCAGAACAATCCAAGGACTTCATAGGAACGATAATGTATTATGGGGATGTGTTGTCTTGATCAATGAGATTGTCATGAGCTTATCGATGTAGTTGTGAAATTTTTATTTAGATAACTATGCCCTTAAGACAAAGAATGGAATATGCCTTCTTTAGAAGAACGATGAGCATAAATGCAAATATCAGATGACTAAGTTGAGTATTATTTCGAGAATGTCCATGGATGGCCAGCGGTGGAGGACATTATGGTTTAAAATATATGTCTTCTAAGCAAGTGACTTTTAAAATTGCTAAATGAGGACATGTCGTGGGGAGAATTTCTAGAAACCAAATACCTTCACACCCCAAGCTCCAACGAAATGTATTGACACTCCTTCATGTGAGTCAAGCATTAGTTTCTTCTTTCATAGTTACATTATGGTTGAAATGGGAAAATCACTAGGATCTTGCCTTCTGGGTATACCTTTTGCTAGCTGAGATAACTCTCTATGAGTATGAGCAGTATATTACTCTAATGCATGTTTTTTGATGAAAAACCAAGGTAGTCCATACACAATAAGAACCTACAACAATAGTTTTATGTGCTCCTAAGTAGAATAACCAAATACAATGGGAATGTGGACATGTTTATAACAAAGAACAATCTAAAAACATACAGATAATGAAGCTTCAATGGCATCTAGAAGATGCAGACACAATGTCCTACCCTCCTTCGAAAGTATTCCTTAATATTAACTAGATAAAAACGTCTGAGTATTCCTTTGCCAGTGTGACACATCCTCAATTAATTAAGCCAACCACCGGACATCTTGTTTCACAACACGGTGTTGATGATTATCTTTTCCTAAACGCCCTTTCAATTGTTGACAATGATATGAGTGATACGAGTAGTACAATGCCAATTCAATAAGGTGATAACCTATTGGTAACATGGTATGCCTTTGAAGTTTAACCTAGGAATTTGATCTCTTTGGTCAGGATAAGAGAATCGTAGGGCAGCTCTTAAGATACTTCATTAAAACTCATCAAACTCTATAGACATATCCTTTGGCTTCTTCATTTTCTCTCAGTTGGTTTATTCTTTTACGGAAAGAAATTATCACATTAATTGATGTGATTTTATCACCATATATTGGCATTCTTTCCTTAGACTTCCAACCACATCTGAACATGGCATCATCAGTATCATGTGTAGTCAATTTAGAGTCATGTAGTCAATGTATGGATGTATGAGAACTTTTTCCAAAATTTCTGCTTATTGTATTTTGTTTTTGCATAAATTTATGTACTCAATGGACTACACAGGTCATGTGTGGCTTCGCGACTGGGCATCATGATGAAAACAGGCAAAAAGAGGTGAGTGACACGGTCAAATTTGGCAAAGCCTACCACTACGGCACGAAAGAGTAGTCATATGACTGAAATACCAAAGTCGGACGGCCCGCTCCAATCTTGAATCGATGAAGATAGCCGACCCCTCCGGAATTTTTTTTCGCGCCAAGCAGCCTAAAAGGTGCAGATCAACACTAGATTTGACCTGTGTTGTGGGTTCTTATCTTAATTTTGCACTTCCGTGTATCCTTACCCATGAGCTACAGTCTTGTTTGGCACAAACTAGGCTGCTGATCATATAATTTAGGACTTTAGGTAAAATAGCTGGTTCAGTAGCACCCGAGACTCTGGTCGGCCAGAATTGCCGGCCTGACGAGCGAAATCTTCTAAGATAATAGTTAATAGTTTAGCTAAAAAAATCAAATGTCTAGTGGCCTTCGAGACTAAGGCCGTTTTGAAAAGTCGGTATCAGGATCGAGATCCTCTTTGTAGAGCTAAAATTATATCAAACAGATGTGAAGTAGCCCTAAAGAATTAGGTTGGGCACAATGGCCAACCTAAGGAGCGAATCTCCTCACAATGCCTCCTGCAGTTAGTAATTCTTAAGTGAAATGTCGATGTAGTAGTTCCCGAGACTCAGGCTGGGCTTGAAGACCGACCTGAGGATCAAAATCTCTAACTTGAATGCTAGTTTTTTGTTGTTGCTTACATGATGATCCAGTAGACCGCACGACTCGGGCCGGGCTAGAAGTCATCCTGGGGTTCAACATCTTCGTTGGGAGCATATTTCCATGCCACTTTGTATTTGAATAATTCGTGAGTGCAATACCCTCTTATCGCCCTTGACCACAATGAAATCGTAAATCCTGGATCAAAATTATATAACAGGTTAGCAGCATCGTGAGCTAAGAAAAATGGAATAGCTTATGCAAAACATTATGCCTCGATTAAGTCAAGTCCTTTTCCAAGTTACTTGGTCTTAAAATTAATTTTTGTTTATATTGCACCTTCAAACTTTCTGCTTTTGAATTTCTATATTGTGCCGACTAGCCTTTGGCTTAAGTCCTCAGCAGCCGATGAGGAGATCTGTGACTTTTTTTGCAAATGGAGGCATGCCCCCGGCATCTGCATCATGATGATGCATGCAGTCATTTTATTAACAATCCACAAAGTATCGTCATAAAAGTCTTACAGCTCGCAAATGGAGCAGAAAAAAGTATAAAGGAAAACTACAGGGTAACAAAGACAACCGATACGGTAATAAGAAGGGTAGGCTCCCTAGACTCCTATCCTGTTATGTGAGCGCCATCCGAACCGATTGAATATAAGCCGAGCTACCATCTCCCATTGGTTGCACCCAGTAACCAAAGGCTCCCTGGAGTCCATAGGAGTGAGTAAGGACAATGTACGGATCCAAGCTGTAGCTTTGAAGATAACCTACAAGAAAGTTAAAGTGTGTTGTCTGTTAAAAATCATATGATTCTTGCAGTTCCATATAGCCCATAATAACGCACATATTCCAATCTGAATATGAGTCGCACTAATCTGTTCAACCCCAGCTAACCACGTCCCAAACAATGATGCAATATCGACTGGAGGATTAATGTTGAATGCTATATGAATCACTATCCAAAGTAGCTTGGCAAGTGGGCATTCAAGAAATAAGTGTTTTATTGTTTCATCATGATCACAAAAACAGAACTGCGAACTTCCTACTCATCGCCTTTCAATTAAGTTATCCTTTGTGAGTATCACTTGCTTGTGGAAAAACCACATAAAGATTTTAGTACGCAAAGGAACCTTAACCTTCCAAATGTGCAACAACCTTGAGAGTGGGCCAGAATTAATCAAATCCATATAGAATGATTTCACCGTAAACATCCCATTCTTAGTTAGCATCCAGGCGGTCCATCTCTCACCAACTAACACACGTATGAACTGGATGTTCAAGGGAATAGTTTGAAGGACTGTGCCTACATAATCCTCCTTACGGTGTACACTATTATAGAGGGTAGGATATTGGATGGCCAGGGGCGTCTCTCCTAACCACGTATCCCCCCAAAATCTTGTTGACACTACTAGGAAAAGGCCTACTAATGGCGCACCAGTTTTGCCTACTAATGGCGCATCACTGGTGCGCCATTAGTATCACGCCACTAGTATTTATTACTAATGGTGCACCACTGGTGCGCCATTAGTATCTGGTATACTAATGGCGCACCACCTAGTGTGCCATTAGTATATAACACCATGCGCCATTAGTATGCCTCCCAGGGCCATATTTAACCATGTGCTTTGGCACACTAATGGCGCATTGCGGATGGATGCGCCATTAGTATACTTGGCATACTAATGGCGCACTCTGTAGTGATGCGCCATTAGTATGAATATTAGGTTGTTTTACTTTTCTGATTTTTGCACAGGTTACAAAATATATTATTTGACAGAATATAGACAGTAGCACACAGCAACAACAGATTCATCGAATACAATAGAAGATTAGTCTCCGAATACAATTCATCATATTAGTCTCCGAATTCAAAAGACCGAACAAAGATAAAACATTACAAGTCTCGAGACCGCGAGTATCGAGTTTGTCGGAAGTAATACTAATCCTAACAAGTCCTACTAATCATCATCATACAACTTCTACTCATTATTCATAACAAGTCATACGATCATCATCTTGGTAGTCATCGAACCAACCCTACTTAATTATTCTTAGCACATGATCATTCGTATTAGGAAGGACCTAAATACCCTATTTATGCTAAAATAGCATAAAACAATATAGACCCTGACTCTCCATTATGGAGAATGGAGAACATCCTGTCTCCAATACTTGTGCTTCGCTTCCCTTTGCTTCCAAGAAGCTCCTTATGACTGTCCATACATTTTTTCCATCCTTTTATTTTCATGTCTCCACTTCTTTTAGAAATCTCATATGGACAATTGAGATTTGTAGGATGACCTGGCTGTATGTTCAAAACATTAAGACTACCTTTCTGATACATCATATGAGGCACACAATTCTCTGGGATTATCTGTTGAAAAACATAGTAATAACTTCATAGTTAGCAATGATGTACTAGTTTTAGAAGTATGCAAAAGATGCACGGATGTCGTAATAGTAAAAATCTTACCAGGGTATCTCCATAGTAGTTACCGTAGTTGAACACATGCACTAGTGGCACGTATTTACCATAATGTTGAGGAGTTTGATTGTGGATATTGTAATTCTCAATGTCAGTACAAAATCCGACCAGATGTTTTTTCTCCTTGTAAGTTGTTAATTCAGAGCCATCGGTGTAGTGGGTTTTGTCTACCATCTCCGGCACATTCTTTGAACAATAAAAAAAAGCTGTCAATGGAAATAAGCTGTCAACTATTTTGATAAACAATATAAATTAGCTAATAACTATGTTTGAGAAACTCACATAGCGGTAGAACTGGAGGAGTATCAACAAGGACCCAAATGTCCATATTGTCTTGGTTGATGTCAGGATTACCAAGATCCATGGTGATAAGCATACCCTCATCAAAACCATACATCTTGCAAAATGCTTCCCATCGTGATGAGTCCTTAGGTGAATTTTCTTTGTTTCAGAAATTTCATGGTCTTCAAAATCCATACTCTCCAAGACATAGCGTCTTGCATGGCATGGGATAAGCTATACTCGAATTGTAAAAGATGAAAATTACATGTTGAAATAGTTGAAGTCATGCTTAATTATGAAAATAACACTTGTCTTCATTGTGTACCGTTTCAACTTCGAACGTCTCCTCGAGCTTAATGCTGAAGCGCCGATCATCGTCCAGGTGAGGCATGTCGCACAGACCTCGATCGTCGTGGCACCAGTCGCACTCCCCCGGGAGACTTTCGTCGTCCGATGATGATGATGACATATCCTACGTTCATAATTCAAAACTACATCATTTAGGGTTTGTCGACACTGAGGCATCCTAAAAGCTAAGCTTTTATCATTTAGGGTTTGTCGACGCTGAGGCACCCTAAAAGCCTAAGCTTTCATCATTTAGGTTCTTATCGACACCGAGGCACCCTAAAAGCCAATGTTTTATCATTTAGGATTTGTCGACATCGAGGCATCCTAAAAGCTAAGCTTTTATCATTTAGGGTTTGTCGATGTTGAGGCACCTAAAAGCCTAAGCGTACATCATTTAGGTTCTCATCGACACCGAGGCACCCTATAGAAGCCAAGTTAAGTTTTCATCATTTAGGGTTTATCGATGCCGAGGCACCCTAGGTTGGGCCTAATCACTTGGCTCTATTGCCACCTATGTTGGGTTTATCATCTAGGGTTTATCGATGCTAAGGAGAATTCTAAGTTGGGCCTAATCACTTGGCTCTATTGCCACCTATGGTTTAATGCAGCAAGAATGGCGGGGCAGTTGATCCTACTTAACTAAGTACTACGATACCCCAGCCCATGCATTAGTCGCAAGTACCCCATATGTCCTATTTTTAGCAAAGTCATGCTAAAATTCACGGAAAATTTCAGCATGACCTTTGCTGAAAATAGGACATATGGAGTACCCGAATTTGCCGGAACGGAAGTTAATCGACATTCTGGCAAACTCAAGGGCCTCTCGGGGTACCTGCAAATTCATCACGACACAATGGTCGGAGACAAAACCCAGCCACAGACCATATGGTCCTCTGCTTTCATATGAAAAAAAACCCAGCTCAACTTATGTGAGCTTCCATTCCAGATATAATAGGTCACCAAACAAAAAATCATCCAGATATAATGGTACAGCAAAGAAACAGCTTAATCCATGCCTCAGCTTATGAACAGTCATTACTTCAAATACAGAAGAAGGAACAATTTATTTGTGACATAGTTACAAATGATGACAGAATAAAGCAACACCCTGCACTAGCCTAAAGCAAGTGAAGTTTCGCCCATATAAGAACAACTTTATAAAATCAGAGAAGTTGCTAAATTTTTTGTATCCTTCATATACACTGGAGTACAATGCTTTATAATGTTCCATCATCATTACAGAAAATTGACAATTGTCCATAACAGTTAACTGAAATTTTTGCCTCATAGCTTGGGTGGGTTAAGTACTAGGAGACTTTGTAATGTGCAGTACAGGTGCAGTAACAAGCTTCTGAGTTAAGAAAACATTTATGTTTGATTTTCAAACCACACACTTACTTTCAACTATAAACAAAACTAACTTACTGTTAATGAAACTCATGGTGGAACTAACTACTAGCAGCATGCCATTATCATGGCAGTCCACTATATATTTTTATGACAAAATACATCATTATCAGGGGACATTATGGCCATTTTCTTACATGATGCTAACTGTACCTAACTGATTTTTTTGACAGTAGCTCAAGTTTTTAACAGTAGCTCCTAACTGTACCTCACTGAATTTTTTGATAGTAGCTCAAGTTTTTGAAAGTAGCTCCTAACAGTAGCTCCTAACTGAATTTTCTACTTAAAGGGAAGGCATCTTAATATAACACCATCTCCTAACAGAAATAGTATCCAGATCTACTAGGGGGCAAAGTAGAACTGAAATTTTTTTGCCGACCTCTAGTACAAGGTATAGAAGAGGAGGTAAGAGAAGAAATAGTGACATTTCTCTTAGCAGGAGACTTTTTCTTTCCTCTAGAAACTACAGTAAATTTCTCCTCCTCTTCCACTACAGTATCATGCCGACTTAGACACAGAGAGGCGACATTTCCACTCGAGTCATGAATATCTCAACAGTGTTCAGTTTTCTTACTAATTTGTTCCCTAGATAATTCCAATTCCTTGAGAACATGAATAAAATCAAAATTATCCAGAGGTATATCAACACTCATCATTGATGCTCTAAACATAATCTCCTTAGCTACTTAATTCCCCAACCCTAGCTACTTAATTCTCCAACCCCTTTTCTTGTCCAAAATTCTCCAACCCCTAACCCTAGAACACATCAGAAGGAAATCAAGAGGGGGAATAGGGGGAAGCGGCTCAGATGCTCACTGGGGAGGTCGAGGGTGACTCGGGGTAGCCGGAGCTAGTCGAGGAGGCGCGAATTCGGCATCGAGCGGTGGCGATGGTGGCTGAGGCGAAGGAAATTGGCGGGCGTCCGAGGGCGTCCGAGCTCGTCCGGGTCCTCGTAGTCGAAGAGGAAGACAATGACGGTCCTCCTGGGCAGGCCGCGCAGTGTTGGACGGCGACCATGAGGTTAACGCAGGCGGGGCCGCGGGAGGAGGGGGCGCTTGGGCGGGAGGACGTCGAGGGCGCGGGCGCGGGCAGAGGAGGGACGGTGAGGGAGGCGGCGCTCGGCTCGAGGAGGTGCGGGGGCGGCGACGGAGACGGAGGGGCGGGGGCGGCGGCGGAGTGGGGGCGGCAACGGAGACGGAGGCGCGGGGCGGCGGCGTCGTGGGTCGGGGCAGCGGGGGGAATTAGATAGGGGGGCGAGGGAGACGGACAAAGGGGATCTGGTGAGAGGGAGGGAATTAGCTAGGGGGGAATCTTACTAATGGCGCACCCGCGGACGGTGCACCATTAGTAATCTTTTTTTTACATAACAATGGCGCACCAGGCAGAGGTGCGCCATTAGTTATCTTTTTTTACATAGCAATGGCGCACCAGGCAGAGGTGCGCCATTAGTAAATTTATATATATATATATATATAGCAATGGCGCACCAGCCAGAGGTGCGCCATAAGTAATTTTTTTGTTGCATGTAATAATTTTTTAGAAAATGAATATGAATATGAAACAATAATATTTTTTTATAAAAACAGTAATAATTGTTGTTTAACAACAATTGTAGTCTACACTTTATTATTATTATTATTTTTTAAATGAAGAGGGGAGAGGAGGCGGAGCTCACCGGGGAGCGGGGGAGGGTGCGGGGGGGTGCTCGTCGGCGGTGGTGGAGCGGGGGAGGGTGCGGGGGGTCGTCGTCGGCGGTGGTGGAGAGGGGGAGGGCGCGGTGGGTCGTCGGCAGCGGTGGAGCTAGCGGGGGAGGGTGCGGGTGGGATCGAGATCGAGATGGAGGGGGAATAGAGATCGAGATGGAGGGGGAATCGAGATCGAGATTGAGGGGGATCGAGATCGAGTTTACTCATGAATATTCAATATTTTATCATATTGAATATGAAAAAATATCATCAAATTTGAAAAAATATTCATGAATTCAAAAAGTGCCCATGAAATTTAAAAATATTCAAGATATCAAAAAGTGCCCATGAAATACAACCGAGAAATGAAGACTACGATTTAAATACAGTCGATCTTAGCTAGCTATCTGTTCATAATCTTCTTGCCCTTCTTTTTCACAAATGGAGTTCTTCTGTGGAACGGATGTCCTTTAGGTAGGGTGGTCCTGCTTCTTCTTGTGGTGTATGCTGCTACTTCATCGTCGTCATCATGTTCGATCTTCGGGTCACCGTACTTGTCGAAGTCTTGCTCATTGGCTACTCCATCCATTCCGATGATCTTCCTTTTGCCTCTCCTCACGACAACACGACTGGGCTTTGACGGGTCGGTAATGAAGAAGCATTGGTCCACATGGGAAGCCAGTACCCATGGCTCATGTTTCGCGGTGACGTTTGCGCCCGCGGTCTTGGATTTGGCTTCGGGTATAACCATGCTGGTGAAATACCGGTCTTCTTTTAGGACGCTCTTGGCCCATTCGACAGGGAACATCGGGACCTTCTCTCCAGCGTAGCTCAGCTCCCAGATCTCCTCGATCCTTCTGTAGTATTTGTCCTTGTCGTTACCGGTGTAGGATTCCATCGTTACCCCTGAGTTCTGATAACCATCGCTCTTCATGTCCTTGTCCTCGGTGTAGAATGTGTATCCGTTGATATCGTACGCCTCATAGGTCATCAGGTTGTGCTCGGCGCCCTGTGACAAGGCGAATATGAGTTGTTCTTCCATGGAAGAATCCTCATGTAAGGGGTACGACAGAAGCTTCTGCTTGAACCAACGCGTGAAACATGAGTTGTGCTCTTTGATTATATCTCCGTCCGTCCTCTGTTGGCCTCGGTCATTGTACGTCCTCTCAATAAAGGTTTTGTGCTCTACCACCCAAGGATCGACCACGTCTATGTGTTGTAGCGTGACTAGGTTTGCTCTTTCAAAGTCGGCGAGTCGACCCTCGAAGTCGACATGCATTTCGCGGCGACCCTCACGGTGACCCCATCCAGCGAGCCTGTCGAGGTCCCTGTTGACGGGCAGACCAACGGGGTTCTCGATGCCTAGATAATTCGTGCAGTAGGAGATGCACTCTTCGGTCAGAAAGCCCCTGGCTATACTTCCCTCTGGACGTGACATGTTGCGAACGTATCCTTTGATGACACCATTCATCCTTTCGAATGGCATCATGCTGTGCAGGAAGGTCGGCCCGAGTTGGATGATATCGTCCATGATATGGACCAGCAGATGCACCATAACATCGAAGAATGCGGGCGGGAAGTACATCTCAAGCTCACATAGTATCACCACGATCTCTTCCTGTAGCCTTCTGAGTTGCCTCACGCCAACAGACTTCCGAGAGATGACGTCGAAAAAGTTGCATAGGCCAAATAGGGTTTCACGGACGTGCGCGTCCATGATCCCACGGATTGCAACTGGAAGTATCTGCGTCATCAGCACATGACAGTCGTGAGACTTCATCCCGCTGAACTTCAGCTTCGCCGGGTCTAGGTATCTGCTTATCTTCCCCGCGTAACCGTAAGGAAGTTTTACTCCTACGAGGCAGGTGAAAAACCGCTCGATCTCCTCCTGACTTAGAGTGAAGCACGCGGGAGGGTAGTCATTTCCGGTCTTCTTGGCCTTTTTGCCTTTGCGACGACTTTCCGTGTCCTGCTTCACCTCATCATCATCATCATCATCATCATCATCATTAGCGTGAAGCTCCTGCCTGATGCCCATTGATTTCAAGTCTGTCCTTGCTTTCGGCACATCTTTGGTCCTCTATGGCATGTTGAGCAGGGTACCAAGCAGACTCTCGCACACGTTCTGCGTGATATGCATGGCATCAAGGCTGCGAGGCACACGGTGGATCTTCCAGTACGGCAAGTCCCAGAAAACAGACCTCGTTTTCCATACCTTCAGCAGCGGCTCTGGCGCCTTTCGCTTCTTTCCTGGCTCTGGCGCCTTTTGCTTCTTTCCCGGCAGTGGGCAATCTTTCCAATTTTTCAACAGCCCGTGTATTTCCTCGCCGCTCCTCGTACACGGGCATCTTCGGAGTTCGGTTTCACCATCGAATAGATCCTTGCGTTTCCTCCATGGGTCATCGTCGCGAAGCCACCTTCGATGTCCCATGAACACGGTTTTCGAAGACCCGGGATCTCTATCTAGCTGGCGATATGTTGTGTCATCCATGCACCTGACGCATCCAGAAAATCCGTGGACCACCTTCCCCGCGAGATATCCGTAACCGAGATAGTCTTGCACCGTCGTGAGCAGTGCGGCTCTCATAGGGAAATATTCTTTCTCTGCGGCGTCCCACGTATTGGCTGGCATTTTCCACAGCGTGTCTAGCTCCTCTTTCAGCAGCCCCAGATACAGATTGATGTCGTTCCCTGGTTGTTTCGGCCCTTCAATTAGCATACTCATGTGAATGTACTTCCTCTTCATGCACAACCAGGGGGGAAGGTTGTACATCCACACAAACACAGGCCAGGTGCTATATGTGCTTCTTTGGCTGCCAAACGGATTGACTCCATCGGTGCTCGCGCCCAGCACGATGTTCCTTGGATCCTTCCCAAATTCTGGGTGTTCGAAGTTCAACGCTTGCCACTGGCTCCCATCCTTAGGGTGACTCAGCATCTTGTCTTTTTTATTTATCTCCGGATCATTTGTGTCATCTTCTCGCTTCTTCTCCTCCCTATCCGTGTGCCATCGCAGGAGCTTTGCTACCTTAGGGTCCGCGAAATACCGCTGCAGATGAGGAGTGATCGGAAAGTACCACACCACTTTTCGAGGAGCTTTCTTCCTCTTCTTGTATCGAGTGACGCCACACACGAGACATATGGTAGACTCCGCGTGCTCGCCCCGATAAATAATGCAATTGTTCATGCACACATGGTATTTCACGTGCGGTAAATTCAGAGGACACACGACTTTCTTCGCCTCCTCGAAACTGGTCGGGCACTTGTTCCCCTTAGGAAGACGTTCGTGCCAGAATGACATGTTCTCGTCCAATCATGCGTCGGTCATTTTGTGTTTTACCTTCATCTCCAAAGCCATGAGCATTACTTTCAGGTGGGTATCCTCGGGTCTGCATCCTTCATACAAGGGAGTAACTGCGTCTATCTCCAGTTGATCCAGCTTGGCTTTCTCTCGGGCGGCAGCTCTTGCGTTATCCGTCTACTTGAGAAGCAGCTCTTGATATGAGGGTCCTACACCCAGCCCATTGATGGTCCATCATCGTCTGCTCCTCCGGCACCTAGATCTTCATGATCATGCCCTTTGTCTGCTCCGGCATCTTCCTCATCATCATGTCCGGCATCTTCTACATGATGACTGTGTACAGCATCACCATCGTGATCATGTCCTGGAGATTCTTCGTCTTCTCGCCCGCCCGAGCCGCGGTGGTTGTCTTGCTGCCCTTCCTCATTTCTTGCCCGGCCCCCATGGACGACTTCATAGTCATCTTCATCACCTTGCCACCGATATCCATCCATGAAACCACGCAAGAGCAGGTGGTCCCGCACCTGCCCGGAATCCGGGTCCGCAATAAGGCTCTTCAGCTTGCATCTTCGACACAGACATCTTATCTCCGTCTCGTTCTTTTGAAGCATCTCGGCCTTCACGGAGCTCAAAAACCTATTCACAATGCCTTCGGTCATCGTGCGGACCATGGTCGCCTGCGGGGTAGAGCAAAACGATATTTTAGAACCAAGAAAAAATTTGGCATGACTTTCCCTAAAAATAGGACCAAAAAGAATGCATAGTGCCAAAATTCTCGCCGAAACAGAAATGAATCAACATTCCGGCAAAATATTGGCAACTATCGCATTTCAAATACCGGTACCTGCAAACACAAACATATATGCAACACCACAAACATATGCAACACCACAAACATACATAGATCTAGCTAGGCCACAAAAAGTGCATGTGCACGTTGTTGGAGCGAGTTAGGGAGAAAAAAGTAGATCTACAACATGAAGGTAGCTTTCCCCTTACTTACCTATCAAAAAAAGGTAATTTCAACACTTAATTTTGATGAATCTATGGTGCAAATGAGGTGAGGAGGAGGAGGCAGCCGACAAGCTTAGAGAAGGAGGTGGGGGGAATGAAGTGGGGAAAGTGAGTGTGTAGGTGTGGCTGTCCAAAAATATCTAGCTGGTCCCAGGTTACTAATGGCGCACCACAGAGACATGCGCCATTAGTAACCCAACATACTAATGGCGCACCACACAGACATGCGCCATTAGTAGTTTTGCAAAAAAGTAAAAAAAATTATACTAATGGCGCACCGTGGCACAGTGCGCCATTACTAGTTTAAACTAGTAATGGCGCACTATGCAACGGTGCGCCATTAGTAGTTTTGCAAAAAAGTAAATAAATACAATAGTGGCGCACTCCATGGCTGGTGCGCCATTAGTAGTTCTAACTACTAATGGCCCACTCTTCCCGGATGCGCCATTAGTATGTTTGAATAAATGAAAAAAAACATTTTGTTACTAGTGGCGCACCGTGTGCCTGGTGCGCCATTAGCGTCTTCCATACTAATGGCGCACCAACATATGGTGCGCCATTAGTATATAGTAATGGCGCACAACATGTCTGGTGCGCCATTAGTGTCAATTCCATCTATAGCCCTTTTCCTAGTAGTGTGACATCCCATTGCCAACCAAGAATTTGACCGTACGAAAGGACAAGTCATTCATTCGTATAAGTCCCTTCTAGAATGGCGAGTAAGTCGGTCTCATGGTAACCTAGGCTAGTGTTTTCGAGTGCAAATACTTATTGCGCAGGATTTGAGACCACATCCCCTCCGGCTGTGTCTCTAACCTATATAACCATTTACTAATAAGACATTTATTCTTAATTTCTAAGTTCTTAATACCGAGACCACCTTGGTCCTTTGGTCGGCAAAGGATATCCCATCGCGCGAGACGGTATTTCCTCTTGGCCTCATCAGACTGCCAAAATAAACGAGATCTAAAGAAATCAAGTCGCTTCCGAGCCCCTTTCGGAATTTCGAAGTACATAAGTAGAAACATCGGCATACTAGTCAGTACTGAGTTAATCAAGACTAGCCGACCTCTATATGACATAAGCTTGCCCTACCACCAGCTAAGATTTTTTTCAATTTGTTCTTCAATACACTTCCATTCTTTATTGGATAGCTTACAGTGATGGATCGGTATACCCAAGTAACTGAATGGTAAAGCACCTAATTCACATCCGAACAATTGTCTGTAAGTGTGTTCCTCGTCCTTGGCCTTCCCAAAGCAGAACAAGTCGCTCTTATGAAAATTAATTTTTAACAAAGGAACCCTCACATTGCCAACATAGCCAAACTAGTGGAATTTGGACGAACGACGGAGTAGGGTGACCCAGGATGGCTAAGATACAAGTCGAAAATCTTATCACAGGGAAAGCTGGCAAACTAATAAGGAGAAACGCTTTGGCTGGCTAGCGGCTCATATTTTTTTCCTTGAATACGCATGAGTGTGCGTACTGTATATTAAAGAGGAGAAAGGGGGAAAGAAGCCCCTCCATGTTGGTGGTTACAGGATACATAACCCCAACTCCACCCAAGGTCCACAGGCTAACTACTCGCTACATGACCCACCTGCATGGACGCTAGGAACCGGTCCATGTCTACTTTAAGTAATCCTGCCACCTTCCATGCCCTACACTCTGCCACTACCTTATGAGTTACAAACATGCTCGACGGAGCATCACCTTCGAACACTATGCCATTCTGATGCCTCCATAGCTCCCACAATACAACTAGGATTATTGCCCGTGCATCCCTTTTCTTTGTGGCGCCTTCCGCAGTGGCCATGCTGTTGGGGAACGTAGCAGAAATTCAAATTTTTTCATACGAATCACCAAGATCTATCTATGGAGAGACCAGCAACGAGTAGAAGGGAAGGAGAGTTTGCATCTACATACCCTTGTAGATCGCTAAGCGGAAGCGTTCAAGTGAACGGGGTTGATGGAGTCGTACTCGTCGTGATTCAAATCACCGATGATCAAGTGCCGAACGAACGGCACCTCCGCGTTCAACACACGTACAGCTCGACGATGTCTCCCATGCCTTGATCCAGCAAGGAGAGAGGGAGAGGTTGAGGAAGACTCCATCCAGCAGCAGCACAACGGCGTGGTGGTGATGGAGGAGCGTGGCAATCCTGCAGGGCTTCGCCAAGCACCTACGGGAGAGGAGGAGGTGTCACGGGAGGGAGGGAGGCGCCAAGGGCTCAGGTGTGGATGCCCTCCCTCCCCTCCACTATATATAGGGGCAGGGGAGAAGGGGGAGGCGCAGCCTTGCCCCCTACTCCAAGAAAGGGGTGCGGCTAAGGAGGGGGGAGGAGTCCATCCTCCCCAAGGCACCTCGGAGGTGCCTTCCCCCTTTAGGACTCTCCCCTTTTTCCTTTATCTTGGCGCATGGGCCTCTAGGGGCTGGTGCCCTTGGCCCATGTAGGCCAAGGCGCACCCCCTACAGCCCATGTGGCCCCCAGGGCAGGTGGCCCCACCCGGTGGGCCCCCGGGACCCTTCCGGTGGTCCCGGTACAATACCGATGACCCCGAAACTTGTCCCGATGGCCGAAACAGGACTTCCTATATATAAATCTTTACCTCCGGACCATTCCGGAACTCCTCGTGACGTCCGGGATCTCATCCGGGACTCCGAACAACATTCGGTAACCACATACAAGCTTCCTTTATAACCCTAGCGTCATCGAACCTTAAGTGTGTAGACCCTACGGGTTCGGGAGACATGCAGACATGACCGAGACGTTCTCCGGTCAATAACCAACAGCGGGATCTGGATACCCATGTTGACTCCCACATGTTCCACGATGATCTCATCGGATGAACCACGATGTCAAGGACTCAATCGATCCCGTATACAATTCCCTTTGTCTATCGGTATTTTACTTGCCCGAGATTCGATCGTCGGTATACCGATACCTTGTTCAATCTCGTTACCGGCAAGTCACTTTACTCGTTCCGTAACACATCATCCCGTGATCAACTCCTTGGTCACATTGCGCATATGATGATGTCCTACCGAGTGGGCCCAGAGATACCTCTCTGTTTACACGGAGTGACAAATCCCAGTCTCGATCCGCATAAAACAATAGATACTTTCGGAGATACATGTAGTGCACCTTTATAGTCACCCAGTTACGTTGTGACGTTTGATACACCCAAAGCACTCCTACGGTATCCAGGAGTTACACGATCTCATGGTCAAAGGAAGAGATACTTGACATTGGCAAAGCTCTAGCAAACGAACTACACGATCTTTGTGCTATGCTTAGGATTGGGTCTTGTCCATCACATCATTCTCCTAATGTTGTGATCCCGTTATCAACGACATCCAATGTCCATAGCCAGGAAACCATGACTATCTGTTGATCACAACGAGCTAGTCAACTAGAGGCTCACTAGGGACATATTGTGGTCTATGTATTCACACGTGTATTACGATTTCCGGATAATACAGTTAAGCATGAATAAAAGACAATTATCATGAACAAGGAAATATAATAATAACACTTTTATTATTGCCTCTAGGTCATATTTCCAACAGTCTCCCACTTGCACTAGAGTCAATAATCTAGTTCACATCGCCATTTGATTAACACTCACAGGTCACATCGCCATGTGACTAATACCCAAGAGTTTACTAGAGTCAGTAGTCTAGTTCACATCACTATGTGATTAACACTCAATGAGTTTTATGTTTGATCATGTTGCTTGTGAGAGAGGTTTTAGTCAACGGGTCTGAACCTTTCAGATCTGTGTGTGCTTTACAAATCTCTATGTCATCTCCTAGATGCAGCTACCACGCTCTATTTGGAGCTGTTCCAAATAACTGTTCTACTTGGAGCTATCCTAAATTATTGCTCCATTATATGTATCCGGTCTCTCTACTCAGAGCTATCCGGATAGGTGTCAAGCTTGCATCGTCGTAACCTTTACGACGAACTCTTTTACCACCTCCATAATCGAGAAAATTCCTTAGTCCACTAGTTACTAAGGATAACTTTGACCGCTGTCCTGTGAGCCATTCTTGGATCACTCTTGTACCCCTTGACTGACTCATGGCAAGGCACACTTCAGGTGCGGTACACAGCATAGCATACTGAAGAGCCTACGTCTTAAGCATAGGGGACGACCTTCGTCCTTTCTCTCTATTCTGCCGTGGTCGAGCTTTAAGTCTTAACTTCGTACCTTACAACTCAGGCAAGAACTCCTTCTTTGACTGGTCCATCTTGAACACCTTCAAGATCATGTCAAGGTATGTGCTCATTTGAAAGTATTATTAAGCATTTTGATCTATCCTTATAGATCTTGATGCTCAATGTTCAAGTAGCTTAATCCAGGTTTTCTATTGAAAAACACCTTTCAAATAACCCTATATGCTTTCTAGAAATTCTACATCATTTCTGATCATCAATATGTCAACAACATATACTCATCAGAAATTCTATAGTGCTCCCACTCACTTCTTTGGAAATACAAGTTTCTTATAAACTTTGTATAAATCCAAAATCTTTGATCATCTCATCAAAGCGTACATTCCAACTCCGAGATGCTTACTCCAGTCCTTAAAAGGATCGCTGGAGCTAGCATACCTTTTAGCATCCTTAGGATCGACAAAACTTTTCTGATTGTATTGCATACAACCTTTCCTTACGAAAACTAGTAAGGAAACTTGTCTTGACATCCATCTGCCAGATTTCATAAATGCAGCTAATGCTAACATGATTCCGACGGATTTTAAGCATCGCTACGAGTGAGAAAATCTCATCGTAGTCAACTCCTTGAACTTGTCGGAAAACACTTCGCCACAAGTCGAGCTTCATAGATGGTGACATTACCATCCACGTCCGTCTTCTTCTTAAAAGATCCATTTATCTCAATGGATTGCCGATCATCGGGCAAGTCCATCAAAGTCCATTTGTCGGATATATGGATACTATCTCGGATTTCATGGCTTCTAACCATTTGTCAGAATTCGGGCCCACCATCGCTTCTCCATAGCTCGTAGGTTCATTGTTGTCTAGCAACATGACCTTCAAGACAGGATCACCTTACCACTCTGAAGTAGTACGTGTCCTTGTCGTCCTACGAGGTTTGGTAGTGACTTGATCCAAAGTTTCATGATCAATATCATAAGCTTCCACTTCAATTGGTGTAGGTGCCACAGGAACAACTTCCTGTGCCCTGCCACACACTAGTTGAAGAGACAGTTCAATAACCTCATCAAGTCTCCACCATCCTCCCACTCAACTCTTTCGAGACAAACCTTTCCTCGAGAAAGGACCCGATTCTAGAAACAATCCATATTGCTTTCGGATCTGAATTAGGAGGTATACCCAACTGTTTTGGGTTTCCTATGAAGATGCATTTTATCCGCTTTGGGTTCGAGCTTATCAACCTGAAACTTTTTCACATAAGCGTCGCAGCCCCAAACTTTTAAGAAACGACAACTTAGGTTTCTCTAAACCATAATTCATACGGTGTCATCTCATCGGAATTACGTGGTGCCCTATTTAAAGTGAATGTGGTTGTCTCTAATGCCTAACCCATGAACGATAGTGGTAATTCGATAAGATACATCATGGTACCCACCATATCCAATAGGGTGCAACTATGATGTTCGGACACACCATCACACTATGGTGTTCCAGGCGGTATTAATTGCGAAACAATTTCCACAATGTCTTAATTGTGTGCCAAAACTCGTAACTCAGATATTCATCTCTATGATCATATCATAGACATTTTATCCTCCTTTCACAATGATCTTCTACTTCACTCTGAAATTACTTGAACCATTCAATAATTCAGACTTGTGTTTCATCAAGTAAATATTCTCAACAACTACTCGAATCATCTGTGAAGTAAGAATATAACGATATCCACTACATGCCTCAGCACTTATTGGATTGCATACATCAAAATGTATTTCTTCCAACAAGTTGCTATCTTGTTCCATTTTACTGAAAATGAGGCTTTTCAGTCATCTTGCCCATGTGGTATAATTTGCATATCTCAAGTGATTCAAAATCAAGTGAGTTCAAACGGTCCATTTGCATGGAGTTTCTTCATGCATATACACCAATAGACATGGTTCGCATGTCTCAAACTTTTCAAAAACGAGTGAGTCCAAAGATCCATCAACATGGAGCTTCTTCATGCGTTTTATACCATTATGACTTACATGGCAGTGCCACAAGTAAGTGGTACTATCATTACTATCTTATATCTTTTGGCATGAAAATGTGTATCACTACGATCAAAATTCAATAAACCATTCCTTTAGGTGCAAGAGCACTTATTCAGGTTTAATACTAATCTTGATGGTAGAGGGAGCGTGCGATGTTAGATCACATCAAACTTGGAAACACTTCCAACACGTATCATCAGCTCTCCTTTAGCTAGTCTCCGTTTATTCCGTAGCTTTTATTTCGAGTTACTAATACTTAGCAACCGAACCGGTATCTAATACCCTGGTGCTACTAGGAGTACTAGTAAAGTACACATTAACATAATGTATATCCAATATACTTCTATCGACCTTGCCAGCCTTCTCATCTACCAAGTATCTAGGGTAATCTTGCTCCAGTGGTTGTTCCCCTTATTACAGAAGCACTTAGTCTCGGGTTTGGGTTCAACCTCGGGTTTCTTCATTGGTGCAGCAGCTGATTTGCCGTTTCATAAAGTATCCCTTCTTGCCCTTGCCCTTCTTGAAACTAGTGGTTTCACTAACCATCAACAATTGATGCTCCTTCTTGATTTCTACTTTCGCGGTGTCAAACATCGTGAATACCTCAAGGATCATCATATCCATCCCTGATATGTTATAGTTCATCATGAAGCTCTAGCAGCTTGGTGGCAATGACTTTGGAGAAACATCACTATCTCATCTGGAAGATCAACTCCCACTCGATTCAAGTGATTGTTGCACTCAGACAATCTGAGCACAAGCTCAACGATTGAGCTTTTCTCCTTTAGTTTGTAGGCTAAGAAAATTGTCGGAGGTCTCATACCTCTTGACGTGGGCACAAGCCTGAAATCCTAATTTCAGCCCTCGAAACATCTCATATGTTCCGCGACATTTCGAAAAACGTCTTTGGTGCCTCTACTTAAACCATTTAACTGAACTATCACGTAGTTATCAAAACGTGTATGTTCGATGTTTGAAACATCCACAAACGACGTTTGGGGTTCAGTACACTGAGCAGTGCATTAAGGACAAAAGCTTTCTACTGTCCGCATAATTGCTACTTTCAACTTTCAACTATATTTTCTCTAGGAACATATCTAAAACAGTAGAACTAAAGCGCGAGCTTACGACATAATTTGCAAAAGGTCTTTTGACTATGTTCAAGATAATTAAGTTCATCTTATGAACTCCCACTCAGATAGACATCCCTCTAGTCATCTAAGTGATTACATGATCCGAGTCAACTAGCCCGTGTCCGATCATCACGTGAGACGGACTAGTTATCATCGGTGAACATCTTCATGTTGATCGTATCTGCTATACGACTCATGCTCGACCTTTCGGTCTCCGTGTTCCGAGGCCATGTCTGCACATGCTAGGCTCGTCAAGTTAACCCTAAGTGTTTTCGCTGTGTAAAACTGTCTTACACCCGTTGTATGTGAACGTAAGAATCCATCACACCCGATCATCACGTGGTGCTTAGAAGCGACGAACTGTAGCAACGGTGCACAGTTAGGGGAGAACACTTCTTGAAATTGTTGTAAGGGATCATCTTATTTACTACCGTCGTTCTAAGCAAACAAGATGCATAAACATGATAAACATCACATGCAATCAAATAGTAGTGACATGATATGGCCAATATCATATAGCTCCTTTGATCTTCATCTTCGGGGCTCCATGATCATCTTGTCACCGGCATGACACCATGATCTCCATCATCATGATCTCCATCATCGTGTCTTCATGAAGTTGTCACGCCAACGACTACTTCTACTTCTATGGCTAACGCGTTTAGCAATAAAGTAAAGTAAGTTACATGGCGTTCTTCAATGACACGCAGGTCATACAAAAAATAAAGACAACTCCTATGGCTCCTGCCGGTTGTCATACTCATCGACATGCAAGTCGTGAATCCTATTACAAGAACATGATCAATCTCATACATCACATATCATTCATCACATTCTTCTTGGCCATATCACATCACATAGCATACCCTGCAAAAACAAGTTAGACGTCCTCTAATTGTTGTTGCATGTTTTACGTGGCTGCTATGGGTTTCTAGCAAGAACGTTTCTTACCTACGCAAGACCACAACGTGATATGCCAATTGCTATTTACCCTTCATAAGGACCCTTTTCATCGAATCCGTTCCGACTAAAGTGGGAGAGACTGGCACCCGCTAGCCACCTTATGCACCAAGTGCATGTCAATCGGTGGAACCTGTCTCACGTAAGAGTACGTGTAAGGTCGGTCCGGGCCGCTTCATCCCACAATACCGTCGAAACAAGATTGGACTAGTAACGGTAAGCATATTGAACAACATCAACGCCCACAACTACTTTGTGTTCTACTCGTGCAAAGAATCTACGCAATAGACCTAGCTCATGATGCCACTGTTGGGGAACGTAGCAGAAATTCAAAATTTTTCCTACGAATCACCAAGATCTATCTATGGAGAGACCAGCAACGAGTAGAAGGAAGGAGAGTTGCATCTACATACCCTTGTAGATCGCTAAGCGGAAGCGTTCAAGTGAACGGGGTTGATGGAGTCGTACTCGTCGTGATTCAAATCACCGATGATCAAGTGCCGAACGGACGGCACCTCCGCGTTCAACACACGTACAGCTCGACGATGTCTCCCACGCCTTGATCCAGCAAGGAGAGAGGGAGAGGTTGAGGAAGACTCCATCCAGCAGCAGCACAACGGCGTGGTGGTGATGGAGGAGCGTGGCAATCCTGCAGGGCTTCGCCAAGCACCTACGGGAGAGGAGGAGGTGTCACGGGAGGGAGGGAGGCGCCAAGGGCTCAGGTATGGATGCCCTCCCTCCCCTCCACTATATATAGGGGCAGGGGAGAAGGGGGAGGCGCAGCCTTGCCCCCTACTCCAAGAAAGGGGTGCGGCTAAGGAGGGGGGAGGAGTCCATCCTCCCCAAGGCACCTCGGAGGTGCCTTCCCCCTTTAGGACTCTCCCCTTTTTCCTTTATCTTGGCGCATGGGCCTCTAGGGGCTGGTGCCCTTGGCCCATGTAGGCCAAGGCGCACCCCCTACAGCCCATGTGGCCCCCCGGGGCAGGTGGCCCCACCCGGTGGGCCCCCGGGACCCTTCCGGTGGTCCCGGTACAATACCGATGACCCCGAAACTTGTCCCGATGGCCGAAACAGGACTTCCTATATATAAATCTTTACCTCCGGACCATTCCGGAACTCCTCGTGATGTCCGGGATCTCATCCGGGACTCCGAACAACATTCGGTAACCACATACAAGCTTCCTTTATAACCCTAGCGTCATCGAACCTTAAGTGTGTAGACCCTACGGGTTCGGGAGACATGCAGACATGACCGAGACGTTCTCCGGTCAATAACCAACAGCGGGATCTGGATACCCATGTTGACTCCCACATGTTCCACGATGATCTCATCGTATGAACCACGATGTCAAGGACCCAATCGATCCCGTATACAATTCCCTTTGTCTATCGGTATTTTACTTGCCCGAGATTCGATCGTCGGTATACCGATACCTTGTTCAATCTCGTTACCGGCAAGTCACTTTACTCGTTCCGTAACACATCATCCCGTGATCAACTCCTTGGTCACATTGCGCATATGATGATGTCCTACCGAGTGGGCCCAGAGATACCTCTCCGTTTACACGGAGTGACAAATCCCAGTCTCGATCCGCATAAAACAATAGATACTTTCGGAGATACCTGTAGTGCACCTTTATAGTCACCCAGTTACGTTGTGACGTTTGATACACCCAAAGCACTCCTACGGTATACAGGAGTTACACGATCTCATGGTCAAAGGAAGAGATACTTGACATTGGCAAAGCTCTAGCAAACGAACTACACGATCTTTGTGCTATGCTTAGGATTGGGTCTTGTCCATCACATCATTCTCCTAATGATGTGATCCCGTTATCAACGACATCCAATGTCCATAGTCAGGAAACCATGACTATCTGTTGATCACAACGAGCTAGTCAACTAGAGGCTCACTAGGGACATATTGTGGTCTATGTATTCACACGTGTATTACGATTTCCGGATAATACAGTTAAAGCATGAATAAAAGACAATTATCATGAACAAGGAAATATAATAATAACACTTTTATTATTGCCTCTAGGCCATATTTCCAACACATGCGCCACTCTCCTAGTAGTGATGATGCTTTCGGAGCCCATTGTGGCTTTCCCCAAGCTGTGCAGACTCGCAGCCACACCTCCCTTGTGAAGGCACACTGTAGCATTATGTGGTTCATACTTTCCTCAACTTGGTCACAGAACGGGCATGCTTCCTGGTGCTCTAGTCCTCGGCTCGCCAATGTATCTGAGGTCCAACACCTATTCTAAAGTGCGAGCCAAGTAAAGAATCTGCATGTCAAAGGAGCTTTGGACTTCCATGTGAACTGCGCCTTTGGAAAACTCTCCCTAGCCCAGAATTTAGCCTGGTACATCGATCTCGTGGAGAAGGACCCGCTTTGCCCCCAAGCCCACATGACTGAATCAACCGAATCCTGGTGCAACTGGACCTGCTCCATTCGTTCCCACAAGCGCAGATACTCCAAAAGCATCTAACTCGTCAGCTCCGGTCCTATGTCCAACACCCAAGCTCGGTTCATCAAACCTTGTCTAACTGTACGGGTGCTTCGTATCCTTGCTCACACCGTACCATAGATTGCTGGTGCCAACTCCTCCACTCTGTAGCCATCCACCCATCTATCTTCCCAAAACAACGTACTTTCTCCGTTCCCCACCATTGCATGGGTGGTAGCCTGGAAGATTTGCATAGACCTTTTAGGGACTGTAATATCAAACTCTGCCCACGGTCTCGATGGATCCACTCGTTTCAGCCAGGGCCACCTTGCACGCATGGCCGTATTAAGCCACTTGAGGTTAGGGATACCGAGGCCACTGGTCCACCTTGGCAAACACACTATCTCCCATGCCACTCTACACTGTCCACCCTGCGCCTGCTCCTTGGCACACCACCAGAACCCTCTCCAAATCTTGTTCATTGCCTTGATGACCTTGTGTGGAATGTGTAATGCCATCATCATATGAATAGGGATTGTGCAAAGTACTGAGTGGACAAGGGTTATTCTACCACTCTTTGGCATGTTTGCTGCCATCCACCTAGGGAAGCACCATGCCAGCTGATCCACCATACCCATAAGTTGCGCGGTTGTTTGCTTCCATAGGGTGAGAGGTGATACGTCCATTTTGCATCATGCTTTTATATCGATATTTATTGCTTTATGGGCTGTTATTACACATTATGTCACAATACTTATGCCTATTCTCTCTTATTTTACAAGGTTTACACGAAGAGGGAGAATACCGGTAGCTGGGATTCTGGGCTGGGAAAGGAGCAAATATTAGAGACCTATTCTACACAGCTCCAAAAGTCCTGAAACTTCACGGAAGACGTTTTCAGAATTATAAAAAATACTCACCGGAAGAGATTCACCAGGGGGCCACACCCTGCCCACGAGGGTGGGGGCGCGCCCTACCCCCCTGCGCGCCCCCTACCTCGTGGGCCCCCTTGTGGCCCTCCGGTGGCCATCTTCTGCTATATGAAGTCTTTCGATGGGAAAAAAACCATAAGCCATCTTCTCGGAAGAAACTCTGCTGCCATGAGGTGGAACCTTGGCAGAACCAATCTAGGGCTCCGGCAGAACTGTTCTGCCGGGGAAACTTCCCTCCCGGAGGGGGAAATCATCGCCATCGTCATCACCAACGCTCCTCTCATCGGGAGAGGGCAATCTCCATCAACATATTCATCAGCACCGTCTCCTCTCAAAACCCTAGTTCATCTCTTGTATCCAATTCTTGTCTCCAAGTCCGGGATTGGTGCTAGTAGGTTGCTAGTAGTGTTAATTACTCCTTGTAGTTGATGCTAGTTGGTTTAATTGGTGGAAGATCATATGTTCAAATCCTATATGCATATTAATACCCCTCTGATTATGAACATGTTTATGCTTTGTGAGTAGTTACTTTAGTTCCTGAGGAAATGGGAGACGTCTTGCTATTAGTAGTCATGTGAATTTGGTATTCGTTCGATATTTTGATGAGATGTATGTTGTCTCTCCTCTAGTGGTGTTATGTGAACGTCGAATACATGACACTTCACCATTGATTGGGCCTAGAGGAAGGCATTGGGAAGTAATAACTAGATGATGGGTTACTAGAGTGACAGAAGCTTAGACCCTAGTTTATGCGTTGCTTCATAAGGGGTTGATTTGGATCCATATGTTTCATGCTATGGTTAGGTTTACCTTAATACTTTTGTTGTAGTTGCGGATGCTTGCAATAGAGGTTAATCATAAGTGAGATGCTTGTCCAAGTAAGGGCAGTACCCAAGCACTGGTCCACCCACATACCAAATTATCAAAGTACCGAACGTGGATCATATGAGCGTGATGAAAACTAGCTCGACGATATTCCCATGTGTCCTCGGGAGAGCTTTTCTCTATATAAGAGTTTGTCCAGGCTTGTCCTTTGCTACAAAAAGGATTGGGACACCTTGCTGCACTTTATTTACTTTTATTACTTGTTGCTCGTTACAAATTATCTTATCACAAAACTATCTGTCACCTATAATTTAAGTGCTTGCAGAGAATACCTTGCTAAAAACCGCTTATCATTTCCTTCTGCTCCTCGTTGGGTTCGACACTCTTACTTATCGAAAGGACTACGATAGATCCCCTATACTTCTGGGTCATCAAGACTCTTTTCTGGCGCCGTTGCCGGGGAGTGAAGCGCCTTTGGTTGGTGGAATTTGGTAAGGAAAAATTTATATAGTGTGCTGAAATTTACTATCACTTGTTACTATGGAAAGTAATCCTCTGAGGGGCTTGTTTGGAGTATCTTCACCCCGACCAGTAGAGCAAAGAGTTGCTCCTCAACCTATTGAACCTACTGAAAATGAAAATGTCTACTTTGAGATTCCTTCGGGTATGATAGAAAAACTGCTAGCTAATCCTTTTGCAGGAGACGGAACAATGGATCCCGATGAGCACCTAATATATGTGGATGAAGTTTGTGGATTATTTCGGCTTGCATGTGTGCCCGATGATGTTATTAAGAAGAAGGTCTTCCCTTTATCTTTGAAGGGAGATACATTGACATGGTATAGGCTATGTGATGACATGGAGGGATCATGGAACTACAAACGATTGAAAGTAATCCTCTGAGGGGCTCATAATTTTTGGCCTCGCGAAGGAGAAAGCATCGCTCAAGCTTAGGGGAGGCTTAAGTCAATGTTATATTCATGCCCCAATCATGAGATCTCAAGAGAAATTATTATTCAAATATTTTATGCTCGACTTTCTGATAACAACCGCACCTGCTCGATACTTCTTGTGCTGGCTCTTTTATGAGGAAGACTATTGAATTCAAATGGGATTTATTGGAAAGAATTAAACGCAACTCTGAAGATTGGGACCTCAACAAAGGTAAGGAGTCAGGTATGACACTTAAGTTTGATTGTGTTAAATCTTCTATTGATACCGATGTTTTCTGTAAATTTAGCACTAAATTTGGACTTGACTTTGAAATAGTAGCTTCTTTCTGTGAATCTTTTGCTAATCATGTTGATCTCCCTAGGGAGATGTGGTTTAAATATCATCCTCCCATAGAAGTAAAAGTAGCTGCACCTATTAAAGTTGAAGAAAAGATTATCACTTATAATGATCCTATTGTTCCTACTGCTTATGTTGAGAAACCACCTTTTCCTGCTAGGATAAAATATCATGCTAAAGCTTCAACTGTGGTTCGTAAAAGCAACATTAGAACTTAACACCTCCTGAGCAAGTTAAAGTTGAACCTAATATTGCTATTGTTAAAGATCTCTTGTTTGATAATATTGATGGGCATGTTCTTCATTTATGTGATGAGACTGCTAGAATTGCTAAACCTTGTGCTAAAGATAAACATAGACCCGTGGTAGGCATGTCTGTTATTTCTGTTAAAATAGGAGATCATTGTTATCATGGATTGTGTGATATGGGTGCTAGAGCTAGTGCAATACCTATTGACTTATACAAAGAAATTATGCATGATATTGCACCTGCTGAGTTAGAAGATTTTGATGTCACAATTAAACTTGCCAATAGAGATACTATTTCACCAATTGGGATTGTTAGAGATGTTGAAGTCTTGTGTGGGAAAACTAAATATCCTGCTGATTTTCTTGTTCTTGGTTCCCCACAAGATAGCTTTTGTCCCATTATATTTGGTAGACCCTTCGTGAACACAGTTAATGCTAAGATAGATTGCGAAAAGGATGTTGTTACTATTCGGTTAGGTGATATGTCTCATGAATTTAATTTCTCTAAATTTCGTAGACAACACCCTGAAGAAGAATTTCCTAGTAAAGATGAAATTATTGGTCTTGCTTCTATTGACGTACCTCCTAGTGATCCTTTAGAACAATATTTGCTAGACCATGAAAATGATATGTTTATGAATGAAAGAAGGGAAATAGATGAAGTATTCTTTAAACAGGAACCCATCCTGAAACACAATTTGCCTGTCGAAATACTAGGGGATCCTCCTCCACCCAAGGGTGATCCCGTGTTTGAGCTCAAACCGTTACCTGATACTCTTAAATATGCTTATCTTGATGAGAAAAAGATATATCATGTTATTATTAGTGCTAACCTTTCAGAGCATGAAGAAGAGAGATTATTGAAAACTCTGAAGAAGCACCGTGCTGCTATTGGATATACTCTCGATGATCTTAAGGGCATTAGTCCCACACTATGTCAACACAAAATAAATTTGGAGAAAGATGCCAAACCAGTTCGTGATCACCAACGACGGCTGAATCCTAAGATGAAAGAAGTGGTAACAAAGGAAATACTAAAGCTCCTTGAGGCAGGTATAATTTATCCCGTTGTTGATAGTCAGTGGGTAAGTCATGTCCATTGTGTCCCTAAAAAAGGAGGTATTACTGTCATTCCTAATGATAAAGATGAATTGATTCCGCAAAGAATTATTACAGGTTACAGGATGGTAATTGATTTCCACAAATTAAATAAGGCTACTAAAAAAGATCATTACCCCTTACCTTTTATTGATCAAATGCTAGAAAGATTATCCAAACATACACATTTTTGCTTTCTAGATGGTTATTCTGGTTTCTCTCAAATACCTGTGTCAGCTGATGATCAATCTAAGACCACTTTTACTTGCCCGTTCGGTACTTTTGCTTATAGACGTATGCCTTTTGGTTTATGTATGCACTTGCTACCTTCCAAAGATGCATGATGGCCATATTCTTCGACTTTTGTGAAAAGATTTTTGAGGTTTTCATGGACGATTTCTCCGTCTATGGATCCTCTTTTGATGATTGCTTAAGCAACCTTGATCGAGTTTTGGAGAGATGTGAAGAAACTAACCTTGTCTTGAATTGGGAGAAGTGCCACTGTATGGTTAATGAAGGTATTGTCTTGGGGCATAAAGTTTCTGAAAGAGGTATTGAAGTTGATAAAGCTAAGGTTGATGCTATTGAAAAGATGCCATGTCCCAAGGACATCAATGGTATAAGAAGTTTCCTTGGTCACGCCGGTTTTTATAGGAGGTTCATTGAGGACTTCTAAAACATTTCCCGTCCTCTGACTAATTTATTACAAAAAGATATACTATTTCTTTTAGATGATGATTGCATAGAAGCATTTGAAATACTTAAGAAAGCATTGATCTCTTCACCTATTGTTCAGCCACTTGATTGGAATTTACCCTTTGAAATTATGTGTGATGCTAGTGATTATGTTGTAGGTGCTGTTCTAGGGCAAAGAGTTGACAAGAAATTAAATGTTATTCAATATTCTAGTAAAACTCTAGACAATACTCAGAGAAATTATGCTAGTACTGAAAATGAATTCTTAGGAGTTGTATTTGCTTGTGATACGTCCAGACCTTATATTGTTGATTCTAAAGTAACTATTCACACGGATCATGTTGCTATTAAATATCTTATGGAAAAGGAAGATGCTAAACCTAGACTTATTAGATGGGTTCTCTTGCTACAAGAATTTGATTTGCATATTATTGATAGAAAGGGAGCTGAGAACCCCGTTGCAGACAAATTGTCTAGGCTAGAGAATGTTCTTGATGACCCACTACCTATTGATGATGGCTTTCCTGATGAACAATTAAATGTCATAAATGCATCTCGCACTGCTCCATGGTATGCTGATTATGATAATTATATTGTTGCTAAATTTATACCACCTAGTTTCACATACCAGCAAAAGAAAAAGTTTTTATATGATTTGAGACACTACTTTTGGGATGACACACATCTTTATAAAGGAGTAGATGGTGTTATTAGACGTTGTGTACCTTAGCATGAACAGGAACAGATCCTACACAAGTGTCACTCCGAAGCTTATGGAGGACACCACGCTGGAGATAGAACTGCACATAAGGTATTGAAATCCAGTTTTTATTGGCCTACTCTCTTCAAGGATGCCCGTAAGTTTGTTGTACCTTGTGATGAATGTCAAAGAATTGGTAATATTAGTAGACATCAAGAAATGCCTATGAATTCTTCACTTGTTATTGAACCATTTGATGTTTGGTGCTTTGATTATATGGGACCTTTTCCTGCCTCCAATGGATACACACGTATTTTAGTTGTTGTTGATTACATTACTAAGTGGGTAGAAGCTATTCCAACTAGTAGTGTTGATCATAACACTTCTATTAAGATGCTTAAAGAAGTTATTTTTCTGAGGTTTGGAGTCACTAGATACTTAATGACTGATGGTGGTTCACATTTTATTCATGGTGCTTTCCGTAAAATGCTTGCTAAATCTGATGTTAATCATAGAATTGCATCTCCTTATCACCCACAGTCTAGTGGTCAAGTAGAATTGAGCAATAGAGAACTAGCTTGCAAGGTCGGTTACAAAGGGGGAGATATACATATCCGTATTGCCTAACTTGCCTTCCACACCAAGTGGAGTCCCATCCGGACACGGGACGAAGTCTTCAATCTTGTATCTTCATAGTCCAACAGTCCGGCCAAAGGATATAATTTGGCTGTCCGGATACACCAGGACTCCCTCAGTAGCCCCTGAACCAGGCTTCAATGACGATGAGTCTGGCGCACAGCGTTTTCTTCGGCATTGCAAGGCGGGTTCCTCCTTTGAATACACCATGGAGGAATTTGAATACAAGGATAGTGTCCGATCCTGCAAAATAAGTTCCACATACCACAAATCTAATCTGCTGACACGTTTCGGCAGCACGACATCACGCCATGGCCCGGTAATTATTTGGACCGTTTTTCTTTAACCAGCCCCGCACATAACGCGAGGCGGTTTCTTGACACGTCTTGTCAAAGCAGAGATCGTGTTCCCCTTATTACGGAATTCTCATCAATACGGACGTTGGTAACCCAACCGCGCCACCTATTACGGCACTTGGGGGATAAGCGAGTTTTACCAGGCTAGTGGGGGCGCATAGTTTAGTCCGCCCTTATAAAGGGATAAGATCTCACCCTTTTCTACCCACGCCTTCTTCCTCCTTGCTCATCCATTCTCGCGCACTCGAGCTCTAGTGCCCAAGTCCGCATCCTTCTCCTCGACTCTCTCCAAACATGTCCGGAGCGGGAGGCAAGTGGATGGCCTCCTCCGTCATGGAGGGGCACATCAAAAAACTGAGTGGAGCCGGATACTTAGCCGCGGATATCGCTCACCGGCTACCTGCCGCGATGCAGATCATCCCTACCCCGGAACCTTACGAAAGGGTGGTTTTCCTCCCCCACTTCGTCCACGGACTGGGGTTTCTCCAACATCCATTCGTCCGCGGCCTCATGTTCTATTACGGGCTGGACTTTCATGATCTGGCCCCGAATTTCATCCTCAACATCTCGGCGTTCATCATCGTGTGCGAGGCTTTGCTCCGCATCCGGCCCCACTTCGGCTTATGGTTGAAGACCTTCAATATCAAGCCGAAGGTAGTAGGCGGCCAACAAGCGGAATGCGGCGGAGCCATGGTGGGCAAAATGCCGAACATTATATGGCTCGAGGGATCCTTCGTGGAGACCATAAAGGGGTGGCAATCGGGGTGGTTCTACATCACCGAGCCACACGACACCAACTGGGTGGTGGCCCCCAAGTTTCGATCCGGAATCCCCACGCGGCTCACTTCCTGGAAGGAGAAGGGCCTGTCCTGGGGTTCATCGGTGGAGCTGGACGGACTCCAAAAGTGTATCCAGAACATGATAAGAAAGAAACTTAAGCTTGTCACCATGGTCTAGGTCATGCTCTTCCGCCGGATCCTCCCGTGTCAACAACGGGATTTCAACTTATGGGAGTTCGACCCGACCCATCACCAGACTCTACACGAGCTCTTCGACACGACGCACAAGGACGTCTGGAGGGTGCTATTCAAGGGCGCCGAGGTCCCTCCTTCTCTTATCGAGGACCGCAGGCTAAGCGCGAAGCACCCTGCGAATTCAGTAAGTTCTGTACATCTAGTAAGATATTTATTTCCCATAGCTTAACCATGTGCGGGGTCTGAGCTCCCATGCCTTTGACAGGACTGGGTGGAGAAAGATTTGGTCCAAGAAACTTGATGATGCATTATGGGCCTATAGAACTGCATATAAAAATCCTATGGGTATGTCTCCGTATAATATGGTGGAAAAGCATGTCACTTACCTCTCTAACTAGAACATAAGGCTTATTGGGCTATTAAAGAGATCAACTATGATTTTAAGCTTGTCGGTGAGAAGAGGTTATTTGACATTAGCTTACTTGATGAATGGAGAACCCAAGCCTATGAGAATGCCAAATTGTTTAAAGAAAAGGTTAAAAGATGGCATGACAAAAGGATACAAAACCGTGAGTTTAATGTAGGTGACTATGTATTGCTATACAACTCTCGTTTAAGATTTTTCGCAGGAAAACTTCTCTCTAAATGGGAAGGTCCTTATGTTATCGAGGAGGTCTATTGTTCCGGTGCCATAAAAATCAACAACTTCGAAGGCACAAATCTGAATGTGGTGAACGGTCAAAGAATCAAAAATTATATCTTAGGTAATCCTATAAATGTTGAAACCAATTGTCAGTGTCAAAACCGGCGGATCTCGGGTAGGGGGTCCCGAACTGTGCGTCTAAGGCGGATGGTAACAGGAGGCAGGGGACACAATGTTTTACCCAGGTTCGGGCTCTCTTGATGGAGGTAAAACCCTACATCCTGCTTGATTATTCTTGATAATATGAGAAGTACAAGAGTTGATCTACCACGAGATCGGAGAGGCTAAACCCTAGAAGCTAGCCTATGGTATGATTGTCTGTTGTCCTACGGACTAAAACCCTCCGGTTTATATAGACACCGGAGGGGGCTAGGGTTACACAAGGTCGGTTACAAAGGGGGAGATATACATATCCGTATTGCCTAGCTTGCCTTCCACGCCAAGTAGAGTCCCATCCGGACACGGGACAAAGTCTTCAATCTTGTATCTTCATAGTCCAACAGTCCGGCCAAAGGATATAATTCGGCTGTCCGGATACCCCATAATCCAGCACTCCCTCACCAATATTATTGAAACTGTAACCCCGGACGAATACATAAGGGACACTTTCCAGAACGTTTCAGACTCCGAAAAGGAATAGGTATGTGATACGGTAAGTAAACCGACTCCAAAACAGATCTAATGGCAATTTTTCTCCGTCTTGGAATATTTAGAAAAATAGAAAATTAAGAAGCAGTCCGGGAAGGACACGAGGGTGGAGGGCGCGCTCTACCCCCCTGGGCGCGCCCCCTACCTCGTGGGCACCTCGTGTGCTCTCCGGACTCCGTTTTCTTGCACGTTACGTATTTTGTTTGGTAAAAATTCATTATATAATCTCCCGAAAGTTTTAACTCTCGTATCACACAAATATCCTCTATCTTTGTTTCGAGCATTTTTTCTGACAGATCCAGGTCGTCATGTCGTCTTCAAGTGCCCCCAAGGACCAGTTCTTTGAGAAGTTCATCAACCCCTACCTCGCGGAAGTGTCGCAACACCCTCAAACCACTGAGATGCGTGAGGGGTTATTGCACATCCGTGATGTTGAGGGACCAAGGAAGACCAGAAGCACAGAGGCAAGGCTCGAGGCATTGGAGCAAGAAGTTTTCAAGTGTCAGGAGATGGGGGAGCGTGGACTCGACTCCAATCACATTATGACCACGGAGTTCACCAACAACCACAAGCTGGACGTCAAGGACATTGGGGAGGCCATCTTCAAGCCTCATGAGAAAATCGAGCCCCTCCAAGCCCAGATCTATGACCTGCAAAATGGGAACTTTGAGTATGAATATAGATTCAAGAGGATGAGTTTGGCTGCAGATTTGAGGTTTCAGGAGACTCGATCATCCTTCCATGATGGTGAGCCTATGCCTTGGAAGAGGGACGACAAGCCTATGCCATCAACAAAACCATCAACTCCTTCACCGGCAAAAGAGATATAATCACATGGGTATGGGCACTCCCCTTGGCAACTGCCAAGCTTGGGGGAGTGCCCTAGTATCGTACCACCATCACTTCTATCTTTACCGGTTTTTTCTCTTAGTTCGATCCTTTTGATAATGTCTTGATCTAGTAGAATAAAGTTTTAGTATGATCTAGTTGTGAGTTTTGCTTTATGATCCTTCTATGTAATCGAGTCTGTGAGCTATATATAATAAAGATTAGTGTTGAGTCAAGGGCTTGATTATTTTTCCATGATCTTGAGTGAATAAAATAAAAGAGAAAGAATAAAAAGAAATAAAAGAGATCTTCTGGAGAGTAATGAGCTCACCTATAAAGATTATGATGATTAAAAGTTGTTGAGAGTTGACAAACATAGTTTTGGTCATTGTTGCAATTAATTAGAAGTAATAAAGAAAGAGAGGTCTTCACATATAAATACACTATCTTGGACATCTTTTATGATTGAGAGCACTCATTAAAATATGACATGTAAAGGGTTGACGTTGGACAAGGAAGACAACATAATGGGTTAGTTTTTCTTACATCTGAGATAAATTATATTGTCATGGATCATCCAACATGATTGAGCTTGCCTTTCCCCCTCATGCTAGACAAATTCTTTGCACCAAGTAGAGATACTACTTGTGCTTCCAAACACCCTTGAACCAGTTTTGCCATGAGAGTCCACCATACCTACCTATGGATTGAGTAAGATCCCTCAATCAAGTTGTCATCGGTGCAAGCAATAAAAATTTCCCTCTAAATATGTATGACTTATTAGTGTTGGAGAAAATAAGTTTTATACGATCGTGTGATACGGAAGAAATAAAAGCGACAGACTGCATAATAAAGTTCCATATCACAAGTGGCAATATAAAGTGACGTTCTTTCGCATTAAGATTTTGTGCATCCAACCATAAAAGCGCATGACAAACTCTAATTCCCTCTGCAAAGGGCCTATCTTTTACTTTTATCTCCTACCTTGCATAAGAGTCTTGGTGATCTTCACCCTTCCTTTTTAAATTTTATCTTTTGGCAAGCACAACATGTCGGAAAGATCCTGGTATATATGGCTAATTGGATGTGAGTTTTCATGAACTATTATTGTTGACATTACCCTTGAGGTAAAACATTGGGAGGCAAAACTATAAGCCCCTATCTTTCTCTGTGTCCGATTAAAACTCCAAACCCATAAGTATTGCGTGAGTGTTAGCAATTATGAAAGACTATATGATAAATTGTAATTGCTCCAATGACTGAGATTACAGTTTTTTAGTTTTCAATGAAGTTTATGATTCATACTTGAGATTGTGATTTAATTGTTACTCTAGCATAAGAGATCATATGACAAATATTATATAAGTTTTTGTTCTAAGAATGATCATGATGCCCTCATGTCCGTATTTTATTTTTATTGACACCTCTATCTCTAAACATGTGGACATATTTTTCGATTTCGGCTTTAGCTTGAGGACAAGCGAGGTCTAAGCTTGGGGGAGTTAATACGTCCATTTCGCATCATGCTTTTATATCGATATTTATTGCATTATGAGATGTTATTACACATTATGTCACAATACTTATGGCTATTCTCTCTTATTTTACAAGGTTTACATAAAGAGGGAGAATGCCGGCAGCTGGGATTCTGGGCTGGAAAAGGAGCAAATATTAGAGAACTATTCTGCACAGCTCCAGAAGTCCTGAAACTTCACGCAAGTCATTTTCAGAATATATAAAAAATACTGAGCGCAAGAAGTTCCTGAGGGGGACACACCGTGCCCACGAAGGTGGGGTGCGTGCCCTACCCCCCCTGGGAGCGCCCCCTATCTCGTGGGCCCCCTGGTGGCCCTTCAATGCCCATCTTCTACTATATGGAGTCTTTCGATGAGGAAAAAATCATAAGCCAGCTTTCGGGACGAGACTCCGCCGCCACGAGGCGGAACCTTGGCGAAATCAATCTAGGGCTCCAGCGGAGCTGTTCTGCCGGGGAAACTTGCCTCCGGGAGGGGGAAATCATCGCCATCGTCATTACCAACAATCCTCTCATTGGGAGGGGGTCAAGCTCCATCAACATCTTCACCAGCATCATCTTCTCTCAAACCCTAGTTCATCTCTTGTATCCAATTCTTTTCTCCAAGTCTGGGATTGGTACCTGTGGGTTGCTAGTAGTGTTAATTACTCCTTGTAGTTGATGCTAGTTGGTTTATTTGGTGGATGATCATATGTTCAGATCCTATATGCGTATTAATAATCCTCTGATTATGAACATGAATATGCTTTGTGAGTAGTTACGTTTGCTCCTGAGGACATGGGAGAAGTCTTGCTATTAGTAGTCATGTGAATTTGGTATTCGTTCGATATTTTGATGAGATGTATGTTGTCTCTCCTCTAGTGGTGTTATGTGAACGTCGACTACATGACCCTTCACTATTATTTGGGCCTAGAGGAAGGCATTGGTAAGTAATAACTAGATGATGGGTTGCTAGAGTGACAGAAGCTTAAACCCTAGTTTATGCGTTGCTTCGTAAGGGGCTGATTTGGATCCATATGTTTCATGCTATGGTTAGGTTTACCTTAATACTTTTGTTGTAGTTGCGGATGCTTGCAGTAGAGGTTAGTCATAAGTGGGATGCTTGTCCAACTAAGGACAGTACCCAAGCACCGGTCCACCCACATACCGAATTATCAAAGTACCGAACGCGAATCATATGAACGTGATGAAAACTAGCTTGGCGATAATTCCCATGTGTCCTCGGGAGCGCTTTTCTCTATATAAGAATTTGTCTAGGCTTCTCCTTTGCTACAAAAAGGATTGGGCCACCTTGCTGTACTTTATTTACTTTTGTTACTTGTTACTCATTACAAATTATCTTATCACAAAACTATCTGTCACCTATAATTTTAGTGCTTGCAAGAGGGAGCCCCAAGTATTTGCAAGGATAAGAACCCTGGGGGCATCCAAGGATTTGCACAATCCTCTCCATGATCTCCGTGCTGCACCGGATTGGTAATATTGCGCTCTTTTGTAAGTTGACTCTGAGGCCTGATGCTTCGTCGAAAAGATGCAGCAGGGCTGCACAAGTAGTTAGGTCTTCAACTTATGGTTTCAGGAAGATCATGACGTCATTAGCAAACATAGAAACTCTTTGGGTTAAACCCCTCGATGCTAGCGGAGATAGGGTGCCACGCTCGAGAGCAATGCCGAACATTCTCTGAAGTGATTCCATTGTGAGGATGAATATCATCAGAGAGACGGGATCCCCTTGGTGCAAGCCTTGACAATTGTATATAGGCTCTCCCGGCACGCCATTGACTATGATCCTCGTTGAAGATGTTGCAAGCAGTCCACAAATCCAGCCAATCCACTTTGTGCTAAAGCCCATGGATCACATCACTTCCACCAAGAAGGGCCACTGGTCCGAATCAAACGCCTTCAAAATATCGAGCTTGATCATGATGGTTGGCTCTTTGAGCACGTCCAGTCTCCTTGTTATACCTTGCACCAACATGAAGTTGTCATGGATTGAGCGGCCCTTGACAAATGCACTCTGGTGCTTGCCAACCAGCCCCGGTAGCTCCAATGACAGTCTAACCGCGAGCACTTTGTCAATGATCTTGATCACTCTGTGGACCAGGCTCACCTTCCTGAAATCTTTTATGTCGATCGCTCCATCCACCTTTGGCAACAGAGAGACAATGTCCTTGTTGATAGCATACAAGCCTCTCATATCTCCTCGAAAGAAGGAGCTAAGCGCGGCCATGATGTCCTCCTTTATAATCTCCCAACATGTCGCATAAAAGCGACTGGTGAATCCATCTGGGCCTGGGGCCTTATTCATAGGCATTGCAGTTACAATACTCCGCACCTCCTCCTCTGTGAAGGCAATATCCAAGCCCGGCATGTCCTGGCAGGGGAGCTAGAGCGCTTCTAGGTTGATGGAGTTTATTCGCTGTGGAGCCGCTCCTATCAGGTCCTTGTAATACCCATCCACCATGCTTGCAATCTCCTCTTGGTTCGTGGCCACCGAATTCCCATTCGACAGCGAGGTGATCATGTTCCTCCGCTGTCGGTGACACGCCGACTGGTGGAATAGCCTCGTGTTGCCTTCTCCTTCCTGAAGGAAAATGATCCTAGACCGCTATCGCGTGATGGCCCGCTCAAGAGAACACAATCCCAACAGCTTATGCTTAAGCAATCTCCATAATTCCCACTCCTGTTTAGAAAGAGCTCGCATGTCCATTGCCTTGTCTAGCCGCTGGATCACTTCCAGCGCAATTGCAATATGCAGCTTCACATTACCAATCCACCGATCACTCCATCTCTTTAAGCTTTTTGACGTGGCTCTCAGCTTCCTATCCAGAGTCATGAACGGATTACCCCCACGGGGTACCGATTCCCAGGTCACCGCTACGATATCCATAAAACCCTCGGCCTTCGTCTAGAATGCCTCAAACTTAAAGTGTGATCCCATGCATAACACCGTGTTCTAGTCAAGCAGGAGTGGGCAATGGTCCGAAATGGCTGAGCCCACCGCGCTAAGGCAGCATGTCGGGTGCAGCTCCTCCCAGGAAGCGGTACAGAAAACATGATCCACCTTCTCCAGCGTTAAGTTTGTCATCTCATTAGATCGTGTGTGACGGCGTCCATTTAGATAAACCTCCTTCAGCTCGAGCAAGTTTACTTTAGAACGGAATGTTCCCATCATTCTGCGGTTAATCCTCTCATTGTGTTAATCCTCGGGGTTGACTAGAAGGTTGAAATCGCCTGCTACCATCCATGGCCCAGCATGCAACTCTCGAATATCTATCAAGTCTTGTAGGAACAGCAACTTCTCGTGGTCAAGCTGTGGTCCATAAACACCCGTAAACCACCATTGTGGTCCCTCCACCAACTTAATCAGGGTCGTAAGGGTGTAGTCCGTGTAGTGTGGGTTGGACACGCAGACTACAGCTCATCCCATGCCAACAAGATGCCACCACGTGTGCCAGACGCCGACAAGTAGTAGAAGTTTCCAAATTTATACCCGAGGCAATGACGAACTACATCCAGCGTGACAACCTCCATTTTAGTTTCCTGCAGTCAAACCACACTTGGGTTTGCCGCAGCCACTACCTGAGCTACCTACTCCTACGCGTTGGGTTGTTGAATCTGCGCATGTTCCACACTAAGGTTTTCAAAGGCTGGCTATTCATGATGCTAACTCACCAAATCCACCACCACCGCACCCTAGTGCATATCCGCCACCAGGGGCTCACCCTCGAATGCCGGCAAGATCGATGGCTGCCAACCAAATAGAGCTAGGATCGCCCTAATGTGAGTGTCGGTCAACGGTGTCTCGAACAGCTGCGCATAGGCCTGCAACGCAGAGTCACTGATTTTTTTACCTTCATTCGCAAGACACAGCTTCCGAATGAGTACATTCTGCTACTTGGACACCTTGGAGCCTTGCCCCTTCCTGGCCAATCAAACAACTCTCCTCCGATTAGACACCGGCTGCCTCTTTTTCCTAGGCCTCTTCTTGTTGGCTTCCGGTCCACGGCTGGACAGCTCAGCCAAAATTGGTGACAAAGTGCGCCCCAAATCCGCACACAACAAGTCCACCCTACTCTGCACTGCTACAGGAGTGCGTGGTGTGCATGTGTCTCCACTTATGCATGGGCCCTGTTTGGATACTCTAACTCAGTTAGAGGTTAGAGTTAGATTCTAACTCTAAACTAACCCTAAACTAACTCTAACCAAAGAGGTGTTTGGATGGCAGGGTTAGATGCAGCAGGATACCGCGAGGCGCCTTCATGGAAGGTGCAAGAGGGAGGAGGAGAGGATGAGAAGCTTCGAGGAAGTGAAGAGGGATCTGCTACGGGAAGAGCGAGAGAAAAATGTGATTTTTAGTGGTCCCGAGAAAAACTAACCTAAATAAACACCTCTTGGGTGGGTTAGTTTTTTTGGATGAGTTGGATGCATCTAACTCAAACTAACCCTCCTGTTTGGATACTTTTGGATTTGTTGAGTCCAAACTAACCCAAACTAACTCTAACCCATTGATCCAAACAGGACCATGGCTTGCATGGCTCTCCGCCCGTGAGGGCCGGACAAATGGCCTTCTCAGGATCCGCTGTGAGACTAACCAAAAAGGTGACTCCCATCTGCACATGCACTAGGTCAACCACAGGCGAATCAAACTCGGTGGCAGCCAACTCCTGGTTTGGATCTTCCTCAAACTCCGCGCCAGGCTATGGTTCTGTAGCGGGGGACAAATCTTGCTCCTCGCCCAATAAGTGCTCACTGCAGGTGCTGCCAACTCCGATCCTAGGATCCACGTCCTCGTCCACCACTGGCTCCTCATGAACCGGCCCGCCCAGCGAGAAGAAAACGCTGCCGACTCGCACATTGGTCTCCTCGCGATTCATTGGGCCCCCATCCATCTGGGAATCTCTATCCACGCGCCTCCTCTCTCACCCATGCTACCGTTGGGCATTGGCCTTGGGAGGTTCACCGAAGCAGGCGAATCCCTCGGATCCGATGCAAGACCGGTCCGCATGCATGACCCACCGGAGGACCGCTGACGCACCAGATTGGGCTGGCCCAGCCTGCTTTGAGCGGTCAAAAGAGGCTCTGCCTCCCCTGCCACTAGTAGATAAAGGGCCTTTAGTCCCGGTTCTGGAACCGGGATTAAAGGGTCGGTACTAAAGCCTCCCTCTTTAGTCTCGGTTCGCCCTCCACGTGGTTGCTGCCTGAAGGTCCACCTTTAGTCCCGGTTGGTACCACCAACCGGTACTAAAGAAATTTTATGTTTTTTTGAAAAAAAAATTGAATTTTTTTTATTTTCAAATTTCTTAATTATTTTAACCTCTAAACTCTAATCACCCCTCATCATTGCTCAATTTAACCTTTAATCTCTAATCACCCTTCATCACTTTCCGAACCGTCACCCATCCTCTCACTACTCCAGCCTGAGCACGCTTAACTTCCGGATTCTATTTTCCCTCGTTTCCAAGTTTGCACTTGTTGTTTTCCTGACAGATAGTAGATGTCAATCCTATTAACCCTCAGGAATTTAGCTTGAGCATGTAGTCACACATTTCACTATTTGAGTTTGAAACTATTGTTCTAAAAAACAATAATTATTTAGTAGCACAAATATTTCTTGAATAAGTAGTTTGACCCTAGTTTGACCACAGTTTGACCATAGTTTGACCAGATCTGACCAAAATTCAAAAAAACTGAAATAATTATCTAGTAACACTAATATTTCTTGAATAAGTAGTTTGACCATTGTTTGACCACAGTTTGACCACAATTTGACCATATTTGACCATAATTCAAAAAAACTGAAATAATTATGTAGTAACACTAATATTCTTGAATAATTATTTAGTAACACTAATACTTCTTAAATAAGTAGTTTGACCATAGTTTGACCAGATTTAACAAAAATTCAAAAAAAACTGAAATTTGAGCATAGCTTTTTTCCTTTTAGAATTTGAGGATTCTAAAAATTTACAAACAGACCGTAGGCCATCAAAATCGGAAGCGGATTTTCGATCCGAACATTTTGATATATTATACGTTTTTTTCCGACATCGTATGCAAAAGTTATATCCCTTTTACATTTTTCCTACATTTTTTGCAAAAATGTCCAAATTTAAGTTTTTAAATTTTCCTAACTAGTAGATGTAGTAATATAACTACCTCTCCAAGGATTTTATTTTTTGAAGTTTTTATCTTTTTTTCGATTTTTTCGAAACAAAAAAGGCGATCAACATGGGAGGGAGGTAGAGTTTGAAAATGGGACCTTTAGTCCCGGTTTGTGTCTCAAACCGGGACTAAAAGTCTAATCTTTAGTCCCGGTTTGAGACACAAACCGGGACTAAAGGGCATCGCACCCTTTAGTCTCGGTTCGTGCCTCAAAACGGAACTAAAGGGCTCAGGTGAACCGCGACTAATGCCTTAGCCGCACGAACCGGGACCAATGCTCACATTAGTCCCGGTTCGTGACTGAACCGGGACTAATGGGCTGACCCGGCATGGACCTTTACCCCTTTTTCTACTAGTGTGTATAGGAATAGCGCCTAACCTCAGTGAAGTAGCTGCAAGGCATGCTGGGGGCCACCGCCCTGCCCTCCATCGCCCGTACGGCCAGCATGTGAGCCATCCGCGGCGCCGACGGTGGCACCGACGAACCAGCAGAGCCTGCATGGTCGCCCGACGAGCTTGCCCGACGAGCCACCATCCTCACGCGCACCCGGCATGGCCCCATTCGCTGGGGCGTGCCCATCTGCACCCCCAGCATCACCCGAAGGCGGCGACGGCGGCGGTGGCGCCCGCGGGGATGGCGCATCCAAACTAGCAACCATGACGGGCTCACCAAGGATGGTAATGGTTATCGGGTAGCATAGCGCTGCAGGCCCACCATCCACACGAGCCTCCCTCGGCTCCTCCATGAACAAGAGGCAGGAGCCGGGGATTCTTGCCAGATCATCTGTCCGAAGCCACACACGGAAACCAGACATATCGAATCTGTTCGCCGTCCTGCCTGCAACGTGGTGCACGAGCCCCAGGCCCCGCAAAACCACCTCGGCTGTCCTCCTCGTCCATGCATGCGCAGGAACTCCACGCAGCTCCAGGGGCACCAAGAAGGGCATGGCTGCGCCGGTGGCCTGTCCTTGCCGGAGCCAGGGCCGCAACGAGAGAGAGAGAATCAAGGTGAGGAGGCCTCTCTCTGTTCCACCATTAACTGCCTGACTAACGGATTGTTGCAAATTACCAAGAAATCTTCCGGGAAGTATGGGCGAATTGACATGTCCGCCGGGCTAATCCCGAACTCCACATGCAAGGCCGCCGCAGTGTTGGAATAATCCAAACATTATGATAGGTAATTAGGGATGTGCAAAATTTGACAAGTACAAGTTATACGTGAGGTTCTAGTCTAGTTTGATTAGGATTAGTACTAGGATGATCAACGTTGCCGGTTGATTAGTTAAGGAAAGTTATGATGTTTGAGTCAATAGCGTGGTAGGATAGGTTAGTCCTTCCGTATCCATGTGTGCGCTTTAGTCTTGTCCTACTAAGTTTGTTTAGCCGTGTCTAGTTTGGGTCGGTTAGGCTTTGGTCCTGGAGGCTGCATATATATATGCACCAGGGCTGCTAAGATTGTAACACCACCAGAAAAACGAAAAACAATAAAGAGATTATTACGAGGCACGACACGTGTCTCTGGCCAACTTCGAGTGCTGCTTTCGTGCGCGTGTGTTCTGGTCCTGGTGTTTGCGTGAGCGCCGGCATGATATCAAGTGCTACAGCTAGTTCTTATACGTCAAGGCGAGTTGCGCGTATACGACCAGTTGAGCTGCAGCATGATCGTGTGTTCGATCCTTGGGAAATTCCAACACGCAGCTGATGCCAAGTCAACCGCCGGCCTCTCCCTGGTGACCGTGACCACCTCAGCATGCGCGAGATCCCCCTCCATCCAGGCAGGATCCTCAGAGGCCTCCTGGAAGTACCTCTCCACCAGCAGCGGCGACGACACCGGCCGGGACAGCACACCAGAACGCACTTGGCCAGTGAAGGGGACAGAGAACCCCGGACCTGCCACCGCAGGCTCCACCCTAGAGCGAACCACCGCACTCCATGGCCGGACAAGGCGGACCGCCCTATGCGGAGGAGGCCCCGGCGGGGGAGGTGGCAGTCTGGATGACGAGCCGCAAGAGCCTACGAGAGGCCCCGCGGGCGCCGGCACGGGCTGGCGCAGCGGCGGAGGTGGGCGCGCCTCCACGGCCACTGGCGAAGGGCTCCGCGGCTTAGAGCACTCACGAGCAATGTGGCCGCTCCCATTGCAGTGCACGCACTTTGTGGGATTCCATCACTTGGCCGAGATGTGGCCTTCCTCCCCATAGTCGTAGCAGCACCCATCACTACTAGGGAAAATCCTAGCAGCAGCGCGGGTTTTAGGTCTATCAGTAGCGCGGGATGATGCGCTACTGGTACCACGCTACAGCTAAAGGTTAGCAGTAGCGTGGGTTAACCGAAGCTACTATTATATCGACTTAGTAGTAGCGTTTCCTCCAAACAGCGCTACTGGTAATTACTAGTAGCGCTTCTCCCTGCACGCGCTACTAGTATTATTTCGTATTTTATTTCTTTTTCATTTCACGTTTTATTCATACACCTTTATACAAGTTTTCATACAACAACAATTTAGAGATTGTTTTTACATCATAATGAGTTATTACATCACTGGGTGAAAGAACCACAGATTAGTTTCAAGTGGATGGACATCCACTTGAAACTAGTCCACGGTTCTTTCACCCAATGATATAATAAATATCATCGTCATCATCATCATCATCATCATCATATCATTAACAACTTATCATTATAATACATCATTGTCATATAACACCTCCTCATGATCATCGTTTTCATCAATGAGACATCACATAGCAAGTTGGTCACTAGTCATAATCACAACTATTCCTCATCATCAACTCTAATACATTGTACCACATAATAAATATTGTACCTCATAGGAACTACTACATTCTCTTAGGACCTACTATATTCTCTTAGGTAAAATAGCATAAAACAAAATATCCCCTGACTCTCCATTATGGAGAATGGAGATTATCCAGTCTCTAATTCTTGCCTTTCGCACAATGTTGCTTCCAAGTATGTAACGCCCCGAGGCCGTTGCACCAGGTGTCTTCCAGTTATTCCCTGTTGTTGCCTTGTCATTTGCTTGCGTGTTGCATCTTGCCATGCCATCATTGGCATTGCATCATCATGTTTTCAATACTTGCACCCGTCTGGGTTCCCCCAGTTTCGTCTGTTGTCCGTTCTAAGGCCAACCACACTCGCACGCGCCCGCGGCACGTCCGAAATATTATTTTATAAGTGGCCGGAAAATGTTCTCAGAATGGAATGAAAGTTGGCGTGTGGTCTTATTATAGTGTAGATAGACCGCCTGTCAAGTTTCATCGCATTCGGAGTTCGTTTGACGCCCCAACGTTTAACTATAGCGGCAATATAGCCGGTCAAAATGTCGGATGTTTTCGGTCTCCGGAAACAGCCGCCGGGCCTCTCTCTCTCCTCTTCTGTCAGCTCGAGCCCTTCTGCACAACCCACAAGTTCCAATAGACCTCTCGCGCGCGTCCGAAAATTGTCCCGGACCCGACCCGAGCAGTCGTGACCGATGAGTCCGGATCATCCCCAAACATCTACAAAACGTCTCCGTTTTGTTAATTGGACTTCCTAATATATTTTTTCTCGACCGCCCGATTTCGATCGGAGGGACGAGGTAGCCCCTACCCTAAAATCCACATGCTATATATGTATCAGTCCAACCATAAAATCTAGGGGAACTGTCCCATCATTCCTCCTCGCCGCCGCCAAAAATCAAATCGCCATCAGGATCCTCCCTGATCCCCTTCTCCTCGGTCTCCTCCTCCATCCAATCGAACCAAATCACTGCTCCAGCTCGTTGTAAACACCGAACGAACCCGTAGGTAGCCTGAGCCCAAATCCCGATTGGATCGAGGCCCTTCCTCCTCCCTTGCGCCCATGCCCTTTCTCTTCCTTTCTTCTTCTTCCCGTGCTCACCTCTCTCTCCCGTCGTCGTCTGCCTGCAGGGAACGAGGAGCACGGTGCCCGACGCCATGGCCGGCCTCGATCTCGTCCCCAACGCTACCCCTGACCTCCACCACGCCGCCGTTGCCCGGATCCGGCGCCGGCCAGTCGGATCCGCCTCGTCTGCTACCTGCACCGCCCGGAGCCGTGCCTTCGTCCGCGCCAAGTCAGTGCATCGCCAAACGCGTCCCCTGCCTCGCCATCCCCTGTCGCTGCCCCTGCTACCCCTCCTTCGAGCGGGACGAGACGTCGCGCCCTGCTCCTTGTCTGGACACTCCGGTGACCGGCAAGCCTGCTTCACGCCACCACTACAAGGACCTGCGCCGCGCCATGGCTCTGAAGCTCTCTTTTGAACAGAGGACGTGTGGCGCCTCCTTCAGCTCTGTCGGTCGCGCCACCCTGCCGGAGAACGCCGCCACGCGTCCGGATCCACTCGCCTCTTCCGCTGGATCCCGCCGTTGCGTTGCCGCTTCCGGACTCCGGCCGCTCAAGTTGCCTCGCTGCGCTTCTGCTTCACGCGAGCAGGGACGAGGCGACTGCTGCAGCCCGCACGCTGTCGAGCGTTGACTGCGACACCCCAAGTCGGCCTCCTGTGCTCTTGGGCCACAAGCGCGCAGTAGGCCCAGTGCCTCCTCACCCAGCCAGCCTCAAAAGCCCAATGTGAGCAGCCCGAGCTCCCCTGCCCTGTTGGGCCGCCTAAGATTCGGCCCGGGACTTGTATTTTTTTCGCATAGCGATTTTTCCTATTTATCCAAGAGACTGCCAATTTACAGTTAAGTCCCTAGTCTTCATGCATATTATAACTCATGATCTATGCATCATATGTAAAAACTTAATAAATGAAACTTGCTTAGAATTTTGTGTAGATTAATAATATGCAATTTTCTTGCATGTTTAAAATGTTGTTTGTTTTAATTTTCTTAAATAACATGCTAAAATGCTTTAACTCATAACTAAATAACCATAACTCGGTTTGTAACAAACTTTATATGTAAATGGGGTAGAATCTTGCCTAGTTTAACATGGTGACCTTACTTTGCATGTTTAACAACTCTAAAATATGGTTTAGGGCAGAACAGTACCAAACCTAAATATGCATATGGGGATTTACCGGAATTGTTGTTCGTTGCTTCCGGCCTCATTTAACCTTGACTAGATAGGTAGTTTTACTTTGCTTCACCCTCTTGCCATGTTTAACAACATTTAATATTGTTGGGTACATAAACAAGATCGAACTAAATAACTTGTCGTGGTGTTTCGTCAATATGCAACTCGTTGCATATTGAGCTCCACTTAATTTGTAGGATTGTTTGTGCATTATGCCATGCCATGCCTCTTTAAACTGGACATGCATCATACTTGGTTGTGCATCATGCCATGATTATGTGATGGTTGTTTACTATATTGTGTGCTTCTTTTCGGTGTTGCTTCTTCGGGTTGGTTCCGATAACGTCGTGTTGTGAGGACCCGTTCGACTACGTCTATTTGTCTTCTTCATGGACTCGTTCTTCTTCCTTGCGGGATTTCAGGCAAGATGACCATACCCTCGAAATCACTTCTATCTTTGCTTGCTAGTTGCTCGCTCTTTGCTATGCCTATGCTGCGATACCTAGAACTTGCTTATCATGCCTCCCATATTGTTAAACCAAGCCTCTAACCGACCTTGTCCTAGCAAACCGTTGTTTGGCTATGTTACCGCTTTGCTCAGCCCCTCTTATAGTGTTGTTAGTTGCAGGTGAAGATTGAAGTTTGTTCCTTGTTGGAACATGGAGATGTTGTTCCTTGTTGGGACATGTTTACTTGTTGGGATATCACAATATCTCTTATTTAATTAATGCATCTATATACTTGGTAAAGGGTGGAAGGCTGGGCCTTATGCCTGGTGTTTTGTTCCACTCTTGCCGCCCTAGTTTCCGTCATATCGGTGTTATGTTCCCGGATTTTGCGTTCCTTACGCGGTTGGGTAATAATGGGAACCCCTTGACAATTCGCCTTGAATAAAACTCCTCCAGCAATGCCTAACATTAGTTTTACCATTCGCCACCTAGCCTTTTCTTTCCCTTGGGTTCTGCAGACTCAAGGGTCATCATTATTTTAACCCCCCCGGGCCAGTGCTAATCTGAGTGTTGGTCCAAACTAGAGCCCTGTGCAGCGCCCCCTCGGGGAAACTCGAGGTTTGGTTTTAGTTGTACGGATTGCTCATCTGAGTGTGCCCTGAGAACGAGATATGTGCAGCTTCTATCGGGATTTGTCGGCACATTCGGGCGGTGTTGCTGGATTTGTTTTAGCTCGTCGAAATTGTCTTGTAGAACCATGATACTGAGTCTGATCGGAATGTCTCAGGAGAAGGTACATCCTTCGTTGACCGTGAGAGCTTGTCATGGGCTAAGTTGGGACTCCCCTGCAGGGATTTGAACTTTCAAAAGTCGTGCCCACAGTTATGGGCAGATGGGAATTTGTTAACGTCCGGTTGTAGAAAACCTGAAGTGACCTTAATTAAAATGCATCAACCGCGTGTGTAACCGTGATGGTCTCTTTCCGGCGGAGTCCGGGAAGTGAACACGGTGTTGGAGTTATGTTTGACGTAGGTTGTTCTAGGATCACTTCTTGATCATAATTGTTCGACCGTGCTTTTGCCTTCTCTTCTCGCTCTCTTTTGCGAATATGTTAGCCACCATATATGCTAGTCACTTGCTGCAGCTCCACATCATACCTTTGCCTTTCCTATAAGCTTAAATAGTCTTGATCGCGAGGGTGTGAGATTGCTGAGTCCCCGTGACTCACAGATACTTCCAAAACCAGTTTGCAGGTGTCGTTGAACCGAGCAGGTGACACAACCAAGCTCAAGGAGGAGCTCGATGAAGATCTTGTCCTTTGTGTTGTTTCGTTCTAGTTGATCAGTAGTGGAGCCCAGTCGGGTCGATCGGGGATTTGTGTAGCATTTGGGGTAGTCTTCTTTTATTTTGGTTCCGTAGTCGAACCTTAATTGTATTTGGATGATGTAATGCTTTATTCATGTAATTGTGTGAAGTGGCGATTGTAGGCCAACTATGTATCTCTTTCCCTTATGTATTACATGGGTTGTGTGAAGATTACCTCACTTGTGACATTGCTTTCAATGCGGTTATGCCTCTAAGTCGTGCTTCGACACGTGGGAGATATAGCCGCATCGAGGGCGTTACAAGTTGGTATCAGAGCCTTCCCCGACCTTAGGAGCCCCCACTGCTTGATCGTTATTAGCAGCCGTTGTTGAGTCTAGAAAAATGTTTTGAGTCATTTAGGAATTATATATCGGAGAGTTTAGGAATTCTTTTTACTCCCCAGTCCCTTCATCGCTTTGGTGAGGCATCCTGACATAGAGTTTTGACTCTTCTCTTCTCAAATTTCACTAAATTTTTTTAGGATCACGCGGGTATCTTGGAATCGTTCCGATGGTTTTGTGACGAGAACATTGTTCTTGGTGCCTCCTGTCATTTAGGGGTTGTGGCAGTGTCCCGGGGAGTTGAGCTCCGAGGTGTTGTCGTCACAATTTTATCGTTGCAGTTCTGGAATACCTGAGATTAGTTTCGCCGACATCGAAAATCTCTTTTATGCAGTTGTTGGTGAGATAACCTCGACGCCACCCAGTACTTGGGCGGGAGTTTGGGAGTATTTCCATAACTCGTATAACGGATGCTTTTCGAAGGTTGAGGTAAATGATTCCCGAAGGTTTCTTGGTTATGTGTTGAAGGATGGATACAGCTGGATGTAGGATTTGCTAGTTTTGGGTGAGATATTATGCTTCCCCTGTATCCCCAACAGCTGATTGCATAACCGGAAAATTTCGGGAGTTTATAAATGGGAATTCAAGTAGCTCTTAGGATATCTTTCCGACAGATGTATGATATGAAATTGGGGTTCGACGTCTAGTGGTCCGCCTATCCATGGTTGGTTTTAAAGTGGTCTCATTGTGTCTTAAAGAGTCCTTGGCTATGCCGACTCGGGGACGCTTCGTATGTCATGTGCACTGCCTTGTACATGATGGTGTTGTACGATCGAGCCCGTGTAGGCCCCACCACGAAAACTTCGGACGAAATCTCTATCATACGTTTGTTCCGGCTTATTCTGCAAGCCAATCCTTTGTTTTGTTCTGAGCTGTGGTATTCGAGTTGCTTCGAAGTCAAATGTTGATTCCATACCTGTTCCTAAGCGGTGTTCTCATACTCCGATGTGAATACTAATCCTTCTCGATCATCGAGTCTGTCATGTCAATCCTTTTCAACCGGTGTGTTTCTCTTCAAGTGGATCCGATCTTTTCAACATCCACAAGATTCAATTACAGTTCTTCTCAATGGTGTTTGCTTCATCCGTCCCCAAGTTGCCTTTGTTTAAGCTGCCCACCCACCCCTTTTCTTCAAGAAATCAGATGTCTTAATCAAGTAGCCTTTATATTCTTGTGAAGTCTCTCCATTCCTTTTCCGTCAGTGCTCTTACCCGGTGATTCTCAGGAAGATTCTAACGGAGCCTCAAGTTTATCATTCCTTGTTCTTTTATCTTCTCCGGTGGACCAAATTCAAGCTTTGTCGATCATATCCTTTCCTCGGTTCAAATGCTTTCTCTTGCCGGTGCACTTTATTATCATTCCACTTCTCGCTATTTATTGTTCCGGCATGCTCAAGCTATCTCAAAAGGCCCGTCTTGTCATTCAAGATCAGTTCAACCTAGTTCGAGGTTGTTATCTCATTCTAGTCATTTAATCTTATCGGTGCATTCTCTCTTTTAAATCGTTCAACGGTGTATCTTTCCAGTGGGCCCTAACCCATAGGTCTTTTCCCAGGATCTTACCTGACTCTTCTTATTTTCCCGGCGTTACTCTCAAATTCTTTTCGAAGTTTGACGTAAGAATGAGTTATCATCAGTCAAATGTATTTCTCCAAGATCTGTCAAATTCTTCTCATTGTTGGCACAATCTCTTCGCTTTTGATTCTTCCGGAGTGCCTCAACAATTCTTGGTGGCGCTTCTCATCGTCATAATCAACATTTGAAGATCGAAGAAGAGTTTCTTTTAAATCTTGCCCCATTCTCGGCCATCCTCTCATAATTGTTTTTTATTGTTGTGAGATTTCTTTTCACCCATCTGGAGCTATTCAAGAGTCTTCTCAGTTTGATTATCCGGAGTCCATCATTTCAGGTGTATTCATTCTCAGCTTTCAGTTATCATTCTCCAATCTTACCGGTGCATCGGTCAAATATCCACTAATCAGCTCGTGATCTATTCGTTTTCTCGTATCTAAATTCCTTCAAGTATCTTCTTTCGTTTTCCAATTCTTCCCGGTGAATTTGTGCTCTTGCTGTTTTCATGTTCAATTCTTACGGTGGTTCTTCCAAGTTTCTTCTTCCTTCGTTTATCATATAAATGCATTCGGGTTTTCCAAATTCTATCGGTGGATCGTTGAAGACCTTCTCAAGCTTAAGTTATGCCTCTCTTTAATACCTTCCACGAGAATAAGTAGTATGCCAATTCCATTGCTTGTCATCAATTTGAATTGGTGAAGGATAAGCATAATGTAATTATTATTCTTGTTTCCTCCAAGTGATTCAATTCCTTATTTCGGAGGTTCTTTGAAAAATTCTTCGTTTCTTTTGCTCATCTTTCTTTTCTGGGGTACCAAGTTTCCACTTTGTCTTGTTGCGAAGCTCCATTTAAATCATCGCAAGGCTTCACCTTGTGTTTTTCAACTTCTTTTTTTTCTCGTTATCCTTTTTTTACCGGAGTTTTTCATGAAGGTTCTACATGATGGTTCATCAAGGATTTAATTCCTTCTCGATGTGTTCATCGAGATTCTTTTCTAAGTAGCTTAAGTTTCTTCATCTTGCAATCCGGAGTGCAATTCTTTATTCCGTATCATTGGAGGTGGTATTATGTCATTCTTGATAATTTGAGTTCATGTTCCATGATACACATGTTGTTAAGAATGAGATATTTTTAAATCCATCAATCTCGCCATTGGAATCATCTGGGGTTATATTTCACCTAAAGCTTTCCCTAAGGATTGTTGCTATTAATGGTGATAGTATATGATCATAGTGCTTCATCTATCCTCCCGGTGAAATAACTTTCTCGTCTCCTTGTCCATATCAATTAAATTCTTCTTCCCGTGAGTGGCAGGTTGTCACCTCATAATTTGAGATGTATTCCATAAGACCATATCAAGCTTATCCTTTTTCGTTGTTGGTTTTCCAACAATTCCGTTCGACCTGTCTCTTCAAGATGCTTTTGCAAGCTCATGTAAGGTAGAAGATATTGTTTTCTCCTTCCGTTCATTCCATTCCATTCTCTCTTTTCTTCCGGAGGAATTTGTGATGTTGCTCTCTTCTACCCTTCTTCTTGTTCTTGTCAGGACCGTGTTTTTTTCGTGCTTATCCTTTTAACCGGAATGTGTGGCCGCTGCTCAAGTTCTCCATTTTATCAAGCCTTGCATATCTTTCCAACCGGAGTGCTATTAGACTTTGTTCTTCCTCGTTCCTATTCCCTAACAGAGTGCTTTCAACTTCGTTCATCTCCGTTGTATTCTTTTCTCGAAATGGCTTAACCTTTTCAAGGTTCCTTGGTTTCACTCGTTTGTCAAAGAAGCAACTTGGTTTTACCTCTTCTCTTTTCTCTTCCGTTTTCCCTCCGGTGCCATTCTAGATCTCGGGACGAGATCCTCTCGTAGTGGTGGAGTGTTGTAACGCCCCGAGGCCGTTGCGCCAGGTGTCTTCCAGTTATTCCCTGTTGTTGCCTTGTCATTTGCTTCCGTGTAGCATCTTGCCATGTCATCATTCGCATTGCATCATCATGTTTTCAAAACTTGCACCCGTCTGGGTTCCCCCAGTTCCGTCTGTTGTCCGTTCTGAGGCCAACCACACTCGCACGCGCCCGCGGCACATCCGAAATATTATTTTATAAGTGGCCGAAAAATGTTCTCGGAATGGGATGAAAGTTGGCGTGTGGTCTTATTATAGTGTAGATGGACCGCCTGTCAAGTTTCATCGCATTCGGAGTTCGTTTGATGCCCCAACGTTTAACTATAGTGGCAATATAGCCGGTCAAAACGTCGGACGTTTTCGGTCTCCGGAAACAGCCGCCGGGCCTCTCTCTCTTCTCTTCTCTCAGCTCGAGCACTTCTGCACAACCCACAAGTTCCAATAGTCCTCTCGCGCGCGTCCGAAAATTGTCCCGGGCCCGACCCGAGCAGTCGTGACCGATGAGTCCGGATCATCCCCAAACATCTACAAAACGTCTCTGTTTTGTTAATTGGACTTCCTAATATATTTTTTCTCGACCGCCCGATTTCGAACGGAGGGACGAGGTAGCCCCTATCCTAAAATCCACATGCTATATATGTATCAGTCCAACCCTAAAATCTAGGGGAACTGTCCCATCATTCCTCCTCGCCGCCGCCAAAAATCAAATCGCCATCGAGATCCTCCCTGATCCCCTTCTCCTCGGTCTCCTCCTCCATCCAATCGAACCAAATCACAGCTCCAGCTTGTTGTCAACACCGGACGAACCCGCAGGCAGCCTGAGCCCAAATCCCGATTGGATCGAGGCCCTTACTCCTCCCTCGCGCCCATGCCCTTTCTCTTCCTTTCTTCTTCTTCCCGTGCTCACCTCGCTCTCCCGCCGTCGTCTGCCTGCAGGGAACGAAGAGCACGGTGCCCGACGCCATGGCCGGCCTCGATCTCGTCCCCAACACCGCCCCTGAGCTCCACCGCGCCGCCGTTGCCCGGATCCGGCGTCGGCCAGTCGGATCCGCCTCGTCTGCTACCTGCACCGCCCGGAGCCGTGCCTTCGTCCGCGCCAAGTCAGTGCATCGCCAAATGCATCCCCTGCCTCGCCATCCCCTGTCGCCGCCCCTGCTACCCCTGCTTCGAGCGGGACGGGACGTCGCGCCTCTGCTCCTTGTCTGGACACTCCGGCGACCGGCAAGCCTGCCTCGCGCCACCACTACGAGGACCTGCGCCGCACCATGGCTCTGAAGCTCTCTTTTGAACAGAGGACGTGCGGCGCCTCCTTCAGCTCCATCGGTCGCGCCACCCCGTCGGAGAACGCCGCCACGCGTCCGGATCCACTCGCCTCTTCCGCCAGATCCCGCCGTTGCGCTGCCGCTTCCGGACTCCAGCCGCTCAAGTTGCCTTGCCGCGCCTCTGCTTCACGCGAGCATGGACGAGGCGACTGCTGCAGCCCGCACGCCGTCGAGCGTTGACCGGGACGCCCCAAGTCGGCCTCCTGTGTTCTTGGGCCACAAGCGCGCAGTAGGCCCAGTGCCTCCTCACCGGCCCAGCCAGCCTCAAAAGCCCAATGTGAGCAGCCCGAGCTCCCCTGCACTGCTGGAACGCCTAAGATTCGGCCCGGGACTTGTATTTTTTTCGCATAGCGATTTTTGCTATTTATCCAAGAGACTGCCAGTTTACAGTTTAGTCCCTAGTCTTCATGCATATTATAGCTCATGATCTATGCATCATATGTAAAAACTTAATAAATGAAACTTGCTTAGAATTTTGTGTAGATTAATAATATCCAATTTTCTTGCATGTTTAAAATGTTGTTTGTTTTAATTTGCTTAAATAACATGCTAAAATGCTTTAATTCATAACTAAATAACCGTAACTCGGTTTGTAACAAATTTTATATGTAAATGGGGTAGAATCTTGCCTAGTTTAACATGGTGACCTTACTTTGCATGTTTAACAACTCTAAAATATGGTTTAGGGCAGAACAGTACTAAACCTAAATATGCATATGGGGATTTACCGGAATTGTTGTTCGTTGCTTCCGGCCTCATTTAACCTTGACTAGATAGGTAGTTTTACTTTGCTTCACCCTCTTGCCATTTTTAACAACATTTAATATTGTTGGGTACATAAACGAGATCGAACTAAATAACTTGTCGTGGTGTTTCGTCAATATGCAACTCGTTGCATATTGAGCTCCACTTAATTTGTAGGATTGTTTGTGCATTATGCCATGCCATGCCTCTTTAAACCGGACATGCATCATACTTGGTTGTGCATCATGCCATGATTATGTGATGTATGTTTACTATATTGTGTGCTTCTTTCCGGTGTTGCTTCTTCGGGTTGGTTCCGATAACATCGTGTTGTGAGGACCCGTTCGACTACGTCCGTTTGTCTTCTTCATGGACTCATTCTTCTTCCTTGCGGGATTTCAGGCAAGATGACCTTACCCTCGAAATCACTTCTATCTTTGCTTGCTAGTAGCTCGCTCTTTTGCTATGCCTATGCTGCGATACCTATAACTTGCTTATCATGCCTCCCATATTGTTAAAGCAAGCCTCTAACCCACCTTGTCCTAGCAAACCGTTGTTTGGCTATGTTACCGCTTTGCTCAGCCCCTCTTATAGCGTTGTTAGTTGCAGGTGAAGATTGAAGTTTGTTCCTTGTTGGAACATGGAGATGTTGTTCCTTGTTGGGACATGTTTACTTGTTGGGATATCACAATATGTCTTGTTTAATTAATGCATCTATATATTTGGTAAAGGGTGGAAGGCTTGGCCTTATGCCTGGTGTTTTGTTCCACTCTTGCCGCCCTAGTTTCCATCATATCGGTGTTATGTTCCTGGATTTTGCGTTCCTTACGCGGTTGGGTAATAATGGGAACCCCTTGGCATTTTGCCTTGAATAAAACTCCTCCAGCAATGCCCAACATTGGTTTTACCATTCGCCACCTAGCCTTTTCTTTCCCTTGGGTTCTGCAGACTCAAGGGTCATCATTATTTTAACCCCCCCCCCCCCCCCGTGCCAGTGCTCCTCTGAGTGTTGGTCCAAACTAGAGCCCTGTGCAGCGCTCCCTCGGGGAAACTCGAGGTTTGGTTTTAGTTGTACGGATTGCTCATCTGAGTGTGCCCTGAGAACGAGATATGTGCAGCTCCTATTGGGATTTGTCGGCACATTCGGGCGGTGTTGCTGGATTTGTTTTAGCTTGTCGAAATTGTCTTGTAGAACCGGGATACCGAGTCTGATCGGAATGTCTCGGGAGAAGGTACATCCTTCGTTGACCGTGAGAGCTTGTCATGGGCTAAGTTGGACTCCCCTGCAGGGATTTGAACTTTTGAAAGCCGTGCCCGTGGTTATGGGCAGATGGGAATTTGTTAACGTCCGGTTGTAGAAAACCTAAAGTGACCTTAATTAAAATGCATCAACTGCGTGTGTAACCGTGATGGTCTCTTTCCGGCGGAGTCCGGGAAGTGAACACGGTGTTGGAGTTATGTTTGACGTAGGTTGTTCTAGGATCACTTCTTGATCATAGTTGTTCGACCGTGCTTTTGCCTTCTCTTCTCGCTCTCTTTTGCGAATATGTTAGCCACCATATATGCTAGTCACTTGCTGTAGCTCCACATCATACCTTTGCCTTTCCTATAAGCTTAAATAGTCTTGATCGCGAGGGTGTGAGATTGCTGAGTCCCCGTGACTCACAGATACTTCCAAAACCAGTTTGCAGGTGTCGTTGAACCGAGCAGGTGACACAACCAAGCTCAGGGAGGAGCTCGATGAAGATCTTGTCCTTTGTGTTGTTTCGTTCTAGTTGATCAGTAGTGGAGCCCAGTCGGGTCGATTGGGGATCTGTGCAGCATTTGGGGTAGTCTTTTCTTTTATTTTGGTTCCGTAGTCGAACCTTGATTGTATTTGGATGATGTAATGCTTTATTCATGTAATTGTGTGAAGTGGCGATTGTAATCCAACTATGTATCTCTTTCCCTTATGTATTACATGGGTTGTGTGAAGATTACCTCACTTGCGACATTGCTTTGAATGTGGTTATGCCTCTAAGTCGTGCTTCGACACGTTGGAGATATAGCCGCATCGAGAGCGTTACAAAGTAGCTCCTTACGACTGTCCATACATTTTTTTCCATTTTGTGATTTTCATGTCTCCATCTCTTTTAGAAATCCGATATGGACATGTGAGATTCGTAGGACGACCTGGCTGTATGTTCAAAACATTAAGGCGACCTTTCTGATACATCAGATGAGGCAGACAATCATCCGGGATTTTCTGTTAGAAATGTAGTTAAGTTTTAAAAGAATTTATGCAAAAGATGCACGGTGTCGTAATAGTAAAAAATCTTACCATGGCATCTTCATGGATGTTACCGTAGTTCAACATGTGTACTAGTGGCACGTATTGACCATAATGTGGAGGAGTTTTATTATAGATATTGTAATTCTCAAGATCAGTACAAAATGCGACCAGATGATTTTTCCCTTGATAAGTTAACTCGGAGCCATCGGTGTAATAGGTTCTGTCTACCATGTTCCGCACATTGTATGAACAATGAAAATTAGTTGTCAACTATTTTGAAATGAATAATATAAATTAGTTAATAACTTTGTTTGAGAAACTCACATAGCAGTAGAATTGGAAGCGTATCAACAAGGACCCAAATGTCCAAATTGTCTTGGTCGATGTCAGGAGCAAAGTGCTTCCCAACACGAGCAACCAAAACGGGATACGCTGTCAGAATTGTATAGATTTACCTCAAAATCCATACCATGATGGGTCCTTAGGTTAATTTTCTTTGTTTCATTCCTCTCATGATCTTCAAAACCAATCCTCTTCAAGACATAGGGTCTTGCATGGCATGGGATAAGCTAGTCGAATTGTAAAAGACAAAAATTACATGTTGACGTTGTACAAGTCGAACTTAATTACGAAAAAAACACTTTTCATCGTAGCTTACCGTATCACAATCGAAGGCCTCCTCGAGCTTAATGCTGAAGCGCCGATCTTCGTCCAGGTGAGGCTATCGCAGAAACCCTGGTCGTCGTGGCACCAGGAGCACTCCCTCGAGAGACTTTCGTCGTCCGAGTACGACATTTCCTATGTTCATAATTAAAATATTAAACTTGTGCAATTAAATATATGTGCTATAGAAATTAAATTAGGTAATTATTATTCATCACGGGTTGACTATCAGTTTGCCGAGCCTATATGGTGGAGACTCTCCCTCACTGATTCCTACTCTCTGACATTTGCGACCGTCGGTGATGGTCGTTACTCCTTCTTTCCCTAGTGCATAACAAAGGTCTAGCACAAGGAAAAGAAGGAGAAACGACCCCCACGACAACAGTCGGGATTCTTCGTCCTCTCTCATATATGGTGGATACACTCCCTCGTTGATTTTTTGACCTTCGGTGATGGAGCCTCGGCAGACTTAATGTCAACCCGAAATGTCGTTTAAATATTTTTCTAGAAAATCCAGGCCACTCGATATTTCCTACATATTCTAGCACAAGTCATGCCAAAATTCACGAAAAATTCCGGCATGACCTTTGCTAAAACAGGACATATCGAGCACTTGAAATTTGCTGGAACGGAATTTAATCAACACTCCGGCAAAACATAGGCCACTCGGAGGTGTAACATGAACATGACCGGCCACTTGGGCAACCGCATATCCTATTTGAGCAAGACAAGATATACATGTTTTTATCTACATCATATCTTATAGGACTCATATTGACATGGAGATTTGGCTCGTCTCACCTCGAGGTCGGAGGGGGTCGGTGAAGGGGACGACGGTGGGGATGATGGAGGGGCTCCTTGATTTCTGCAAGAACAAAAACCATATAAATAAAACCCTAGCGAACGACATCGATGCGGGAATAAATGCTTAAACTAAAAAAATAATAACAAATGTGACATGTTCAACTAGTTCTATTAATTCAAATAGTTCTTACTAAATATAAACTTACTATAAATAGAAAGAAACTAAAAATAAACTAGTTCAACTACTTATATTAATTATCTTACTAAAAATACATTAGTTCTATTAATTCAACTAGTTCAACTAGTTTATTAATTTACTTACTAAACTAGTTCAACTAAAACTAAACTAGTTCAACTAGTTTATTAATTTACTTACAAATTATTTTAAACACTTACTAAAAACAGTAAAAAACTACATTATACAATAGTAAAAAACATCTACTATTAATCATACTGCCCTAGTTAACTAGTACCATCACTACTACTAATTAACATCTACTACTACAAAAAATCATTATCTATGAACCCTAAATTAACATCTACTACTACTAAAAAACATCTACTAACTGAGCAGAGAGAGGGGGTGGGGGGCTTACAGAGAAAGGAGAGACGGTGGCGGGGAGGTGCTCGGCGATGGATGTAGGGGCGGCGAGGGCAGGCTCCGGATCGCGAGGCGGCGGTCCTGGGCGGGCTCGGGCGGCAGCGGTGAGGTCGAGGACGGCGACGGTGAGGTCGGGAGCGGCGGCGCTGAGGTTGAGGGCGGCCTCGGGTGGCGGCGGTGAGGGCAGGCTCGGGTGGCGGCGACAGAGGAGTAGAGGAACAGGGGGGGAAAGGAGGACTTAGCAAAATTTTGAGCCCGCGCGCGGGTGGTTAGGTCGAACTAGCAGTAGCACTCTTAAGTAAACGCGTTATAGCTAATTTAGCTATAGCGCGTTTTAGGAAAAAACGCTATTGCTAAAGGAAGCAGTTATTTTGTGTAGAATCAAAAATATACATTGGTCATCATTGATCCTTGTGTGTAGAATCTAAATAGTCAACATGAATCTTCACCGTACATGTATAGGCACAGGCGAAGATTCATATTGCAGCCACCAATCCTACACATATAGTTCAATGAAGACCAAGTGCTCGAGATAGTTTGAGAAGTAACATATTTAAGGTGGTAAACACCTTGTTCACTTAGCAGTATGGGACTAAAATTAATTAGTTGCGGTGATACTTAGCAACAACGAGTTTTGAAGAAAAACGCTGCTACTGAGTACTTTAGCAGTAGCGCGTCCAGGAGAAGGGTGCTACTACTATATCTAGCCTGGGGCAACGCCCTGGCAATTATAGTAGTAGCGCTTGTTTCACCTAGAGCGCTACTGCTATCGGGATGTTAGTAGCGCGGTTTCCTGGAGCTCGCTACTGCTAATTAGCAGTAGCGTTTGTTTTTAAACCACGTTGCTGCTAACATTCTGTGTATAAGGTTTTCCCTAGTAGTGCATGAAGGGCTACGGAGGATGCTGGTCTTGGGCGGCCTCGACGTGGGCAGGGCGTCGACTGGCGAGCGACGTCGGCGGGTGGCAGGCGGGGGAGGCGGAGAGGCGGGGCTGCACGGGCGGCGGCCTGTGCGCGTTCGCCACATCGAGGGATCCACCGCAGGCGGCCCAGGAGGACCGGCCGTGCCGCCCTGGAAGATAGGCCCGAAAGCCGTACCCAACGAAGGGGAAGCCGAGCAGGAGGGGGCGCCTGGGACCCAGAGGAGGAGGAAGACAACGCCCTAGAGAAGGAGACCCTAGAGGCCATGGCTGGTGGACGCCGGCACCGGAGTGGTGGCCGGCGGACGCGAGGACACCGGGGCCGGAGTGGTGGCCGGCGGTGGGGGGAGGGGGAGGGCGCGAGGGTCCGGTCACTTTTGTTAGTAGCGGCTCATATTGAATAATAGATCGTACAGGGTTTGGTTTGGGGGACCAAAATTAAATGACAAGGAAAACGTACAGGGTAAATTATAGGCATGATAAAAGTTGACCAAAGGTAAAAATATCTTTACTCAAGGCATATAAAAATGTATGGATCGAGCTAAAGAAAATTTTATAACTAAAAAAGTTTAAGGACGGAAGCGAGATAGCTGTTTTTACGAAATCACTAATTAAGGAGTACTTGTTGCAAAGAACACTTCACTATCCCAGGTCACGACAAGTGGCACATGCAGCGCGCCACTTGTCGCAACTTGGGATTTTTCCCTTTTTTCGTAGATCCATTTATTCAAAACGTTTTATCTCTTAAACCATGTGTCTAAATCTCGAACCATTTTCACCATTAGATTCCTCGCGTCGAGATCTTTAAAACTAGATCCCATGTTGATAGGTTTTGACGAACTTGTTTTTTCACGAAAAAACCGGACGAAAAAAACCGGGCGAAAAAACCGAACCGGGAGCATGGTTTTTTTCCTTTCCGAAAGAGGCACGCCCGTGCCTCTCGCAAAATCACAATCGTGCCTCTCATTGAAGCAAAACCGTGACTCTCGTGTAAGGAAAAAAAATAGAAAACACATTTTTTTTTGTTTCCGAGAGGCACGGCCATGACTCTCGCGAAAGCACAACCGTGCCTCTCGCGAAAAAAAAAACAGAAAACACGTATTTTTTCCCCTTTCCGAGAGGCACGGCCGTGACTTTCGCGTAAGCACAACCGTGCCTCTCGCAAAAGCAAAACCGTGACTCTCGCGAATGAAAAAGAAACAGAAAACGCATTTTGTTTTACCCTTTCCGAGAGGCACGGCTGTGACTCTCACGAAAGCACAACCGTGCCTCTCGGGAAAGCAAAACTGTGACTCTCGCGAAAGAAAAAAAACAGAAAACGCGTTTTTTTTTGTTTCCGAGAGGCACGGCCGTGACTCTCGCTAAAGCACAACCGTGCATCTCCCGGAAGAAAAACCGTGACTTTCACGAAAGAAAAAAAAGAAAATGCGTTTTTTTGCAAAAAAAAATTCAAATTTTTTTTTATCGAAAAGCTAAGAAAGACCGGGGGAAATCCGAAACGTCGAAAAAAACCGTTTAAAAAGCCGAAAACGCGTGTGGAAAAATAAAAAACAAAATCCAAAGGGAGCGTCCAGAGCGCGACACGTGGCAAATGGCTGAGAGCGCGCCAAGTGGCGCTGATCATTGCAAGGCTCCCGAAGGAGCGCTCGTTAACTAGTTGCTCCCCTGTTTTTATACTGCAGGAGTTGATGACACAGTCCGGTCTTGTAGATGGACAAGGTCCAAGTCACCAAGCTGGCCCCTATCTGCCGGACAAAGATATCAGTTCGATAATGTGATGACACGGCACAACGTACGCCTCTAGGCAAAGCCCTCGGGGTTGACCGATGTGATGAAAGAGGTCGGTGCGGTGAGGCGAAGCCCCATGGGCAGCCAACGTGATGAAATAGGTCAGTCTGGTGATGAGGCACAGTTGGCGTAGGCTAGATGAAGTGACGGAAGGAAATGCCGGCAGCATGGAATCCGTGAGGCGATGATGTTGGTGTGGTGATGTCGATGCAGGTCGGCTCGCGAAGGTGATGACACAATGTGGTTATAGTGGACGTATATTGCCTGGGCGACTAAGTCGGCTCAACACAGAGATGACGTGTCAAGCTAGGCACGCAAGGCGATGCGATGAAGTTGACACCTGAGGTTGGAACGCAAGAAGTGATGAGGTTGGTCCGGAGCGATAATGGCGCCGCGACATAGAACATATGGAAATATGCTCAAATTTTGTAGGCATATGCTTGAGAGCATACACAAAAATCCCCTCAATCAGAGGTCGTTCTGATAGGCGGCTCATGGACAATGATGAACTTGGGTCGGATTTAATCTCTGCAAAAAATAGGTCGACAAATTGAATCAATTGTCTGGATTACACCTAACTTTGAACTGCCTGATCGAGCTGGAATTTTGAGGTTCATGACCATGAAAATTCGGCAGAATCAGAATGATGGGATCCTCCGAAGGATGTCCAATTTAACCTCTAGCCTCCTTCTTCCAAACTCGCAAGAATTTCTGTCTAGATTTGACAACACCTCTCTTTTTGGAGGCAGCCGGAGGTCTCACCTTTGGATTGTGATGAAATTATATAGGGTTGATGTACAAATAATTTCGCAATATCCCACCAAGGGATTGGCCAAACAGTGCTCGAGGAGGCAGGTCTGACGTAAATTATTATGTCGTTCATGTTACTCTGCATGGTCGCGCAAGAGCAATATTGATGACATGCTTCCAAGCTCAATGGACAAGTTTTTCCACCAATTCGGATGAGATTGATGTTCATGTAGTTGAAGAAGTCGCCGGATCTCTGTGTTCACCACGCAGGACCTGCATGGGCCATCATGGTCAGACCAAATCCGGAAAATCCCTATGTAGGGTGTCTCTGTGTAGAGATTAGTTCGGAGGGGAAACATGTGCATAGTTTACCTAGGTTTGCACCCTCACACTCGAGGTAATACCCTACTCATTTTCCTCTATATTACAATTACAATGTACAAAGTACACATATGGACCAAAGCATTATATTATATAAGTTGCGTTCTATACACTAGCCCGACATGACTTATCTAAGATATCGGGCCGCTAGGTTTACAAGAGTCCTAGTTGGCTACGTCGATGGAGAGGAGTCCTCGACGGATCCTTATTCGTTCTCTTCAACGGAAAAACTTCCAGAGTCCTCTTTGTAAAGCTCCAAGGGACGTCATAGTGGCCCAGTGGGGAACCGACCTAGGGGTCCTTGGACTGGCCCACAAGTGCGGAAACCTGCATCGTGAGGTACCAATGGTCCATAACACCGTCACCGTAAAAAAAGGAAGCCGGATCCATGAAGGACTCCCCTCCACCGACGTAGACAACTAGGACTTTGTAACCCTAGGGGCCCTGGTGTACTATATAAGCTGGCGCCGGGCTAGTCGATCGGAAAAGATAGTATCCCCCCATCATAACATGTACTCTGTACACACCCATGACAAATTTACAATAGCATAAATTAAGCAACAACGATCAAATAGTAGCACAGTACGCAGCAGTAGCAACACACCAGTCTGGTGCATCTTTGCATAATTAAACTTTGAATAGTAGCAACTCGCTACAGCTAAACCTAAAAGAAAGAGTCACATGCAGAAGATGGAGGTGTGGGAAGTGCAAAAGTAGGTTGGGCAAGCAAAATTAACGAGCTAAACGAGTTGCTCGGGAAACTTCTTTGCTCGCTCGTTAAGCTCACTAATCTTAATGAGCTAAAAATGTTGATAAGCTCAGTTCGTTATATAATGAGCATGAGCTGAAACAAATTGAGCTATCGAGCACTTGTTATGCTCGCGAGCATTGAACTTTTTGCCCAGCCCTTGTAACCATCCAAATTAATTTTCTATATTTGTTACAAGGCTCTTGTGTTGAAGGGATTTTCGCTTGGTCCATACTGAATTTTCACTTTTAGTCTTTCAAAAATGCATTTGTTAACGTAACTTAATGAACATTACAATGATGCAGACGTGCACTGTGGACGACAGATGGTGGTGGATACGCTACTCGATATTAGATCTAAAAATAAAATGATACACGTAGATCAAACAACCAGCGATAGTGAAAAAAATTCCGGATCAACAGATCAGGAAAAAGACTTTTTAGGGCAGGTGATGAGCACGATTGGCGGACGAACCCTAGGTACAGGTAGTGCGGCCCACGGTGACGATCATGGAGATCGACTGCCCAAGGGGAGGCGACGTACCGAAGCGGCTAGGGTTTTGTATTAGGGTTAGCCTGACACCTTGTAGAAGGATAGAGAGTGAGATTGGTGAAATCGTTGTTGTATAGCTTCAGCCTCATGGGCATACTCGATACTCAATTTCGTGTACGCTGAATAGAAGTTTCACGTGCCTACAATGCCCTATACCATAGACAACATGCATGAACGAAATTAAACTAAGATGCAGATACCAAAACACATCTAGATTACATCTAACAACATCACCTCCCCGTATATAAAGAAGGCAGATGTGAACTGGGTCAAGTTTGCATCACCGCCGTCGACAACATCATCAGGAATCACTGCACTTTTCTCTTCTCTGCAGCTGGTAGGGCGACCCGGGGGCGAAACCCTAGGCGCCGCCGGTCCCCCGCCTCCCCTTCTCCTCCTTCCCAGCCGCCGCCGGCAGCCGTCGTCGGGCTTGCCCGCGCGGCGGTAGGCGGCGGCGGGGGCTTCCCCGCGCACCCGCCTCGACCTCTGGAGAGCCGGCTCCCCACCCCGCATCAAGCGCCGCTGCCCGCTTTTCCCTGGTGGCCGCCGAGGCCGGCCCTCTGCGGCGGCTGCCGCCGGCGTTATCGCCCCGCGCCTGTCGCTGGGGACAGCTCTGCCCATCAGATCCGGCCGCCTTGCTCCGATCTGGCGGCTGGTGGGTCGGGGTTCGCCGGATCCGCCCGGATCTGGCCGGCGTGGCCTTGCCTCGTCCTGCCCGGCTTCGATGTTCGCGGTGTGGTGCTCCCTGGTGGCGGTGGTGTGGGTCGTTCCCCATGTTTCGACGGGATGTGTGCGGTGGGTGGGTGCCGGGGCGGCGGTCTCGGGCGGTGTGGACGGCGTTGCCTCTTCGGCGGGCGACGGTCGTGGGTACTGGTGGTCCGCGACTTCGGCCGTGCGGGCGGCGAGGTCTCGGTGGACGTCTACTACAGTGGGTCGGGGTGCCCCGTCACCCGGCGTGCCTGCTTCGATGAAGTCCAACGCTTTCTCCGGCTGCGTGCTCTCCCCTGGCCAGGTCTTTGGCTGGGTGGATGGGATGGGGGCGGGACCGGGGGAAACCCTTGGCCGTCGGCGGAGGCCACGACAATGGCGGCGTCTTTGCTGGGCGTCGGTCCCCTTCTTGGAGGCCTTATCGAGGTCCTCTCCCGTCTTTCACCGTGATCTTCCTTTCGGCAAAAGCTCTAGTTCCCCTTGCGGGCGACGGCGTCGTACCCTCCTCGCGCTCCTTCTTGAAGCCGTCGCCTGGGGTTCCCGGAAGCATGGTGGGCGCTTTGCGGTGCGTGTGAGGTGTTTGGCGGCGGCATTGTGTGCAGCGTTTCACCTATTCTCCGCCGGTCTTCGTCCTGTGGTAGCGCTCCTTCTGCTTGGAGATGGACTAGCGTAGATGGTGGTCGTCGTTTGGCGTCTTGATGGCGTTGATGGCGGAGGATCCTGCCAAGGTTGGCACCTCAATCTGCTCTGAAGATGGACTAGTGAAAGATGGCGGCGACGACACATGTGAGTGCGTCAGACCGGATTGTGCCTCGGACCCGGTATGTGGCTCGGTCGGGGCCTCCGGCTTTAGATGTTAGGCTTAGGTGAGAGGTCTGGATATTTGACCCAGCTTGCACCCCCTTCATCATATGGATAGGAGTAGTGGCAGATGTTACCAAGATGGCTGATTCAGGCATATTGTTGAACTACTTTGTAAGGTCCTCGAGAATAATCAATGACCGTATGCATCTCCCAGATGCAGAGGCCGGGGGTCATCCTCTTTTTCTAAAAAAAAAAAGATGTGAACTGAAACATTTCCGTAATGATGGAAAATTTCCGACACCTTCCATATCTATGAGAAATCGAGAGGCAAATATGCGAAGGGTGCAACTAGATGGGAAGCAGAGACTACACATGGGAATGCTTGGGCGCCACTACGTTAATTAGTCGGTGTACAGGAGGAGGAGCTATGAGTCTATATATCACTACAGTTTCTAAGCTCCGAGGAATTACTGCCTCCTGGTGAATCGGGGCTGCGGGGACGCTGTGGTCTCCATTTGACAGGGGGTGCTTTGGGTCGGTATCTGCCACCGTTTCCTTGCCATGTGTGGCCAACCACTACTTTTTGCCTTCGCTCTTTTCGCTCCGGCGCCCCCCCCCCCCCTCCACCCCCCCTCCCTCGCGTTCCCACTAAGGTTTTGGATCCCAAGCGGTCCTTTTTTCTCGAGGGGCACCGAAATTCACGGTAACCATGAAATACCAAAAAAAATCGGACGAAATTTAAAATCAAATTTTAAATTCAAATATTTCTAAGTTGATATAGATACAATTTTAACTCTATGAGAACCGTAAACATCTCCTAGCGCAGTGGCTGTTCACACGGACCAACCGCTGCCGCGATCTCTCATATCTTGATTTCCATTCCATAATTTCACAACTTTCAAGTTTTTTCTTTTACATTCTAAAAAACAAAGAAAAACACGATGTTGAAAGACTCAAACCCGCGATTCGCACCTCCAAAGAGCATGCCTTTGCCACTGCGCCATCACCAATTTTGTTGCTACATTAGAGATACGTTGTATTTAACTGGGTCAGCGTTTGAATTCAAAATTTTAAAAAACTCGATTTTTTTGCTCGATATGAGTGTTTTCTGTGGGGTAGCGGTAACCGCCTGGGATCACGAAATTTCGAGCGGTACCCAAAACAGTGGTTCCCACTCCTGAGTCCTGACCATGAGGTGTTGCTCTCTGTGGTCAACGGCGGTGGATGAGGTTGTCTTCCCGGACTTGTGAAAGGCGAGCCGTGTCCATGGACTGCGAAGAGGACACCTCCTCTGTGGGGGATATACCCCGCGGTATGACCCGGTCGGGCTTGGCGACTCACCAGAGACATGACTGGAGCTTGGCGACTCACTGGGGATCCGCCAGGCACTACTAGAAAAAGGGCTATAGATGGGATTGACACTAATGGCGCATCAGATAAGCGGTGCGCCATTAGTATATACTAATGGCGCACCACCTTCTGATACACCATTAGAGCTGAAACTACTAATGGCGCACCTGGCCCAGGGTGCGCCATTAGTATCAAAAAAAAATTAAACTAGTGCGCCTGTCCAAACATACTAATGGCGCATCCAGACACAGTGCGCCATTACTAGTTGTAAGTAGTAATGGCGCACCTGTCGAAAAGTGCGCCACTAATGTTGTTTTTTTATTATATTTTTATTCCTTTTTTTTGCAAAACTACTAATGGCGCACTGTGGAACAGTGCGCCATTAGTATGTTTTTTTTTGCAAAACTACTAATGGCGCACCACCAGAAGGTGCGCCATTAGTAACCTGGATTACTAATGGCGCATTTAGAGTTGGTGCGCCATTAGTAAGTGGGCAGCAACAAGATATTTTGGACAGCCTCTCCTACCCACACTCACTTTCTCCCCACTTCATTCTCTCCACATCCTCCTCGTCTCGGGTGCCTCCTCTTTTTCACCTCATTTCCATCATAGATTCATTCAATTTAAGTGGTTAAATTACCTTGTTTTGATAGGTAAGTAAGGGGGAAGCTATATTTATGTTGTTCTCCCTACAACAATGTGCACATGCACTTTTTATGGCCTAGCTAGATCTATGTATGTTCGTGGTGTTGCATATGTTTGTGGTGTTGCATATGTGTTTGTGTTTGGAGGTGTACCGGTATTTGAAATGCGATAGTTGCCAATATTTTGCCGGAATGTTGATTCATTTCCGTTTCGGCGAGAATTTTGGCATTAAGCATTCTTTTTGGTCCTATTTTTAGGGAAAGTCATGCCAAATTTTTTCTTGGTTCTAAAATATCGTTTTGCTCTACCCCGCAGGCGACCATGGTCCGCACGATGACCGAAGGCATCGTGAATAGGTTTTTGAGGTCTGCGAAGGCCGAGATGCTTCAAAAGAACAAGACGGTGATAAGATGTTCGTGTTGAAGATGCAAGCTGAAGAGCCTTATTGCGGACCCGGAATCCGGGCAGGTGCGGGACCACCTGCTCTTGCGTGATTTCATGGATGGCTATCGGTGGCAAGGTGATGAAGATGACTACGAAGTCTTCCATGGGGGCCGGGCAAGAAATGAGGAAGGGCAGCAAGACAACCACCGCGGCTCGGGCAGGCGAGAAGACGAAGAATCCCCAGGAGATGATCACGACGGTGATGCTGTACACAGTCATCATGTAGAAGATGCAGGACATGATGATGAGGAAGATGCCGGAGCAGACGACGAGCATGATCATGAAGATGATGATGCCGGCGGAGCAGACGACGCTGGACCATCGATGGGCTGGGTGCAGGACCCTCATATTCAAGAGCTGCTTCTCAAGCAGACGGATAACGCAAGAGCTGCCGCCCGAGAGAAAGCCAAGATGGATCAACTTGAGTTAGATGCGGTTACTCCATTGTATGAAGGATGCAGGCCCGAGGATACCCGCCTGAAAGTAACGCTCATGGCTCTGGAGATGAAGGTAAAACACAAAATGACCGACGCATGCTTCAACGAGGACATGTCATTCTGGCACGAACGTCTTCCCAATGGGAACAAGTGCCCGACCAGTTTGGAGGAGGCGAAGAAAATCGTGTGTCCTCTGGATTTACCGCACGTGAAATACCATGTGTGCATGAACAATTGAATCATTTATCGGGACGAGCACGCAGAGTCTACCATATGTCCGGTACAAGAAGAGAAAGAAAGCTCCTCGAAAAGTGGTGTGGTACTTTCCGATCACTCCTCGTCTGCAGCGGTATTTCGCGGACCCTAAGGTAGCAAAGCTCCTGCGTTGGCACGTGGATAGGGAGGAGAAGAAGCGAGAAGATGACGCAGATGATCCGGAGATAGATAAAAAAGACAAGATGCTGAGTCACCCTAAGGATGCGAGCTAGTGGCAAGCGTTGAACTTCGAAGACCCAGAATTTGGGAACGATCCAAGGAACATCATGCTGGGCGCGAGCACCGATGGAGTCAATCCGTTTGGCAGCCAGAGAAGCACACATAGCACCTGGCCTGTGTTTGTGTGGATGTACAACCTTCCCGCCTGGTTGTGCATGAAGAGGAAGTACATTCACATGAGTATGCTAATTGAAAGACTGAAACAACCAGGGAACGACATCAATCTGTATCTGGGGCTGCTGAAAGAGGAGCTTGACACGCTGTGGAAAACGCCAGCCAATACGTGGGACGCCGCAGAGAAAGAATATTTCCCTATGAGAGCCGCGCTGCTCACGACGGTGCACGACTATCTCGGTTACGGATATGTCGCGGGGCAGGTGGTCCACGGATTTTCTGGATGCGTCAGGTGCATGGATGACACAACATATCGCCAGGTAGATAGAGATCCCGGGTCTTCGAAAACCGTGTTCATGGGACATCGAAGGTGGCTTCGCGACGATGACCTGTGGAGAAAACGCAAGGATCTGTTCGATGGTGAAACCGAACCCCGAGGACGCCCGCGTACGAGGAGCGGCGAGGAAATAGACGAGCTGTTGAAAAATTGGAAAGACTGCCCTCTGCCGGGAAAGAAGCAAAAGGCGCCAGAGCCGGGAAAGAAGCGAAAGGCGCCAGAGCCGCTGCTGAAGGTATGGAAAACGAGGTCTGTTTTCTGGGACTTGCCGTACTGGAAGATCCACCGTGTGCCTCATAGCCTTGATGTCATGCATGTCACGAAGAACGTGTGCGAGAGTCTGCTTGGTACCCTGCTCAACATGCCAGAGAGGACCAAAGATAGGCCGAAAGCAAGGGCAGACTTGAAATCAATGGGCATCAGGCAGGAGCTTCACGCTATATATGATGATCATGATGATGGTGATGATGATGATGATGAGGCAAAGCAGGACATGGAAAGTCGTCGCAAAGGCAAAAAGGCCAAGAAGACCGGAAATGACTACCCTCCCGCATGCTTCACTCTAAGTCAGGAGGAGATCGAGCAGTTTTTCACCTGCCTCATAGGAGTAAAACTTCCTTACGGTTACGCGGGGAAGATAAGCAGATACCTAGACCCAGCGAAGCTGAAGTTCAGCGGGATGAAGTCTCATGACTGTCACGTGCTGATGACGCAGATACTTTCAGTTGCAATCCGTGGGATCATGGACGCGCACGTCCGTGAAACCCTATTTGGCCTATGCAACTTTTTCGACGTCATCTCTCAGAAGTCTGTTGGCGTGAGGCAACTCAGAAGGCTACAGGAAGAGATCGTGGTGATACTATGCAAGCTTGAGATGTACTTCCCGCCCGCATTCTTCGATGTTATGGTGCATCTGCTGGTCCATATCATGGACGATATCATCCAACTCGGGTCGATGTTCCTGCACAGCATGATGCCGTTCGAAAGGATGAATGGTGTCATCAAAGGATACGTTTGCAACATGTCACGTCCAGAGGGAAGCATAGCCAGGGGCTTTCTGACCGAAGAGTGCATCTCCTATTGCACGAATTATCTAGGAATCGAGAACCCCGTTGGTCTGCCCGTCAACAGGCACCTCGGTAGGCTCGCTGGATGGGGTCACCGTGAGGGTCGCCGCGAAATGCATGTCGACTTCGAGGGTCGACTCGCCGACTTTGAAAGAGCAAACCTAGTCGCGCTACAACACATAGATGTGGTCGATCCTTGGGTGGTAGAGCACAAAACCTTTATTAAGAAGACGTACAATGACCGAGGCCAACAGAGGACGGACGAAGATATACTCAAAGAGCACAACTCATGTTTCACGCGTTGGTTCAAGCAGAAGCTTCTGTCGTACCCTTTACATGAGGATTCTTCCGCGGAAGAACAACTCATATTCGCCTTGTCACAGGGCGCCGAGAACAACCTGATGACCTATGAGGCGTACGATATCAGCGGCTACACATTCTACACCGAGGCCAAGGACATGAAGAGCGATGGTTATCAGAACTCCGGGGTAACGATGGAATCCTACACCGGTAACGACAAGGACAGATACTATAGAAGGATCGAGGAGATCTGGGAGCTGAGCTACGCTGGAGAGAAGGTCCCGATGTTCCGTGTCAGATGGGCCAAGAGCGTCCTAAAAGAAGACCGGTATTTCACCAGCATGGTTATACCCGAAGCCAAATCCAAGACTGCGGGCGCAAACGTCACCGCGAAAAATGAGCCATGGGTACTGGCTTCCCAAGTGGACCAATGCTTCTTCGTTACCGACCCGTCAAAGCCCAGTCGTGTTCTCGTGAGGAGAGGCAAAAGGAAGATCATCGGAATGGATGGAGTAGCCAATGAGCAAGACTTCGACAAGTACAGCGACCTGAGGATCGAACATGACGACGATGATGAAGTAGCAGCATCCACCACAAGAAGAAGCAGGACCACCCTACCTAAAGGACGTCCGTTCCACAGAAGAACTCCATTTGCGAAAAAGAAGGGCAAGAAGATTGTGAACAGATAGCTAGCTAAGATCGATTGTATTTAAATCGTAGCCTTCATTTCTCGATTGTATTTCATGGGCACTTTTTGAACTATCATGAATATTTTTAAATTTCATGGACACTCGATCTCGATCCCCCTCCATCTCGATCGCTATCCCACCTCGCCAGATCCGGTCCCCATCGCCGCCGAGCACCCCCCGGTCCACCGGCCGCCGCCGCCGACCCCCCGCACCCTCGATTCCCCTACTCAACCGCCGCCGCCGACCCCCCGCACCCCTCCCCTACTCAACCGCCGCCGCCGACCCCCGGCACCCCGCGCACCCTCCCCCGCTCCACCGGCATTACTGTTTGATGATATTTTTTAAAAAATTATTACTGTCTTATAAAAAAAATATTACTGTTATGATTTAAACAAGTTTGAACATATTTAAACACAAATAAGTATCAAACAACATTTTAAATGCATAAATAAATTTGTGGAGCCTGGGAATCGAACCCAGGACCTCCTGGTGTGAGAACTGGCTACTGACCAGTCCAGCTAATAGAGGGAACTTGGTGTGGATCAGGTCAGGTGGAAGATAACCTGTCGGCTCGAGCAGAAATCAAAAAAAAAATACTAATGGCGCACCAGGGTGAGGTGCGCCATTAGTATGGATGTACTTATGGCGCATCGAGGGTGGTGCGCCATTAGTATTGTGCCGCCCCCATCCATATTTCCACCCCGGCCCAAACCTATCCCTCTCTCTCCCTCGCCCTCGCCCTCGATCCCCTTCCCCTCTCCTCTCCCGACGCCGCTGCCCCGCCGCCTCGACCCCGCCGCGACTTCTCCAACCACCGCCGCCTGAGGCCCCGATGTCGGCGCCGCTCTCCCCGTCGCCCCAACTCGTTGGACGCCATCGCCCCGCCTCCCTCGTCGCCGGCGGCCCGGACGCCGCCCCGTCCACACCACCGTCGCCGGAGCACCACCACCACCCGAACCTCGTTGCCTCCTCCCCTGCGTCGTTGTCGTCCCCGACATCCTCCCCGCGCCCCACTGCCCTATCCCTACGGCCCCCGTGAGCTCCCCCTCCTCCTCTCCCCCTCTCCCCCTCGCGCGCACATGAATGTATTTTATGGATGTGTTGTGCTGTGCTGTGCATGCATGCAAGGCAGAACTGAATGGATCTTTTGTGGTCTTGTTCATACAGCAAATGTGAATTATCTAGGTATAGCATTACCATACAGTAATGAGTTTCTTGATGGCTGTTATTTCCAAAAAAAGAGATCCATGGGCACTAGCACCCTGGACATATTTTTATAGAAGAAGCCCACCCGAGTGAGGCGTCAGAAATTCGCTCCGGACGGGATTCAGACTCTGGACGCAGGGTGCACCACTATGAACCTTGGCACTAGGCTACTGCCTAGTTGTCAATTCACTGTTATTTCTCATAGTGATGATTTGGATCATGTCAATGTGTTCTGCTTTGCTTAAATTGGGCTGAAGATTCAGATAGATTTACTATGTCTAGTAGGGTTAATTATACATGTGAGTTCTTCAGATATATTATATAGATGAGTTGACGATGCACCTTTTCAGAAGCTGTTGAGAGTTGTCACATGTCAGTCATGCTTCTACTGAATGCTACTAAAGAAGTAAACAACCTATAAATAGAAATTAAGAATGTACAGTTTGACCTGTTAGTTTCTCAAGTAATAACGGTTTAGAGTTTCATTGCCATGGGGTGCATGCCTATTTTGAATGCTACTGTAGTTGTATAGCAGAATTGGTTGCGCACAGCTTCTAGAATCTACATTAGTTTATATCATGATATGAACAGTAGTAATCAACGTATCCTAAAGGTGCCTATCTACCACATGGCTAGTGGCACATGTTCATATCTGGAAAGGGAACTAGAGTGGAAAACAGCACCACACATGCAAGGTAAAATTAGTAACATGAGCATACTGGACAGGCACACAATGCCATACATGGGAATTGAACTCATATCCTTAGGAAATGGTGTGAAACAGAATATTGCCATTTTAGTCATATCCTTAGGAAATGGTGTTGGTTGTTTCCTAAGGTATGCCTATCGACACAATAGTTGTTCTAATGGCGTAGTGGGTGATTTGGGGATCTTTGCAAACCTGCCTCTGAACTGATTTTATTTGTTCATCATGCTTTTATACTATTGGAGCTTCAGTTGGGTGGCTGCTGTGATATGGGGTTTTAGTTTTCTTGGAATTGGGGATTGATATTTGGATATACAGATAGGATTGCAAATGCTGTCAGTAGGACTGACTACTGATAGGCACTGTGATATGTGATTATTTTCCAGCTTCTTACCTAGGTGCTTCTGTATTGTGATTATTTTGTTTCGAGGGACTATAAAAATGCTTCCATTTATCAACAGAATTCCGGTTCTGTTTTGAAAGTTGGTGACACAGAAGATGCATCGGCGTCTTGCTGCCATGCTTAGTTTGATGTTGTGATGGAGGCCTTTTTTGCCTTGTCCACCCGAGAGGCCCTTGAGTTTGCTGGAATGTCGATTAACTTCCGTTCCGGCAAATTTGGGTACTCCATATGTCCTATTTTCAGCAAAGGTCATGCTGAAATTTTTCGTGAATTTTAGCATGACTTTGCTAAAAATAGGACATATGGGGTACTTGTGACTAATGCATGGGCCGGGCTATCTTAGTAGGTAATTAAGTAGGATCAAGTGCCCCGGCGTACTTGTGACTAATGCATGGCTTTTAGGGTGCCTCGGTGTCGATAAAAACCGAAATGATGAAAGCTTAGGCTTTTAGGGTGCCTCGGCGTCGAAAAACCCTCAATGATAAAAGCTTAGCTTTTAGGATGCCTCGGTGTCGACAAACCCTAAATGATGAGACCATGATCTTGTTCCTTGACAATAACCAACTTTTTGACCAAACGTTGTTCCTATTTAGAGAGAAACATGGCCAACAACGATGAGGCTGGGGGTTCGGGCGTCAAGGCATTCTGGGAGCTGTCCCAGGAGATGGAGGAACAACCTCACTTGTATGAGGACGCCGCCTTCCCCACCGATCCTGAGACCACTGATGGTACCGCCGAGGATGACCCCACTGATGCCACCACTGATGGTGCCGCCGAGGATGCCACCACTGATGATGGCGGCGCATGCACAGATGGCAGCCAACCGAAGAGGCAACGGAAGGACCGGCGCCCGACCGTGCTCCGCACCCTCAAGGAGGAAGTTACTGAAGTGGACTCCGACGGAAATCCAACGGCGCCCAAACAAATAGTCAAGGGGTACTCGCTTCAGCTCGGGTGCATTCTCCGGAGCACCGTCTCGATCAACACCGAGAACCTGAGGCATCCTGACCGAGGGAATTTGCGCAACCTCCTCTTCACGAAGCTGCACGAACGATACAAGTTCCCCGCTGAATTTGAAAACACAAGCCTCAAAGGGAATAAAGTGAACAATGCTGCCCTCACGAAGATGAGCAAGGCCCTGTCTACTTGGAAAAGCAATGTGAAGAGAATGATCGAGAAAGGTGAGAGTTATGAGAAGATCAAGGAGAAAAATCCTTCGATCACCGAAGATGACTACAACGACTTCAAGATCAATTGCTCGAGCACCGCAAACTCCGAATCAAGTAAGTGGGGGAAAGAAATGCGGGAGCTGAACTTAGGGGAACACACACTCGGTCCCGGCGGTTACAGAGTGGCGGAGCCTATATGGGACAAGGAGGAGGCGGACCGTGCCGAGCAAGGCCTACCGCCCCTCTTCGATAAATACGGTGACAAGCAGACCAGGAACTTTGTCAGGGCCCGGTACAAGAAGGACCCGAAAACAAAGGAGCTTACCACGGATCCGAAGACCAGGGCGCTTGAGCTTGTTCTGGTAAGGAATACACCCCCGTGTAATTAGCTCCATATGGTTGCATTCTAATTAATGAAGCCAAATTTCTAAATGGTTCACATTCCTTCCGCAGGCGACTGAAAGCAGTAGCGCGGGGTCGACTAAGAGCAACCCTTGGGACACCACTCTAAATAGGGCGTTGAATGTAATGAAGAACAAGGATAAGCTCAGTAAGCCGACGTCAGCTGGTCGTGTGGCCGGCAAAGGCTTGTCGACAAAATGGTCGTCATACTATAACACTGGTGGGCGAAAGGAGAAAAAGACCAGCTCGGAAAGCCAGGCGCGTGAGGTTCAAGAACTCAGGGCACAGGTGGCGCGGATTCCGGAGATTGTCCAAGAGCAAGTGGAACAACAACTCGGAAGGACGATCACCGCCATTGTGCCTACCTTGATCCAGGGGATTAGTGCGTGGATTGCGGGCGGCCAACAGGGGCCGCCCCCGATTCCTAGCTTCACGGCCAGCAACTCGCAGAACGCGATGGCGGGGCCATTGGTGTCTCTGACGCCGGCACGGGAGCTTAATGCACCCGGGTGTACACCGGCCGGCACCTCTGCAGCAAGCGGCCCCTCCGTCAACAGCACGCCCGCCGTTGGCGGTGCCTCGACATTAGCCGAGCTCGACGCCATCATCACGGTAACTAATTAAGCCTCTCTCGGCCGAGGACTTCATCTCCTTGCCTTTGACTGGGCATCCCTGACGCCCTACATGTTTTCGCAGGGCGCCGCCGATGTTCCGTGCACTCTCCTGCACTTCATGAACAACGAGTTGGTCGATGTCGCCAAGGGCAAAATCGTTCAACCGGGCAACCCCTTGTTCCACGGTACCCAGATGCCACCCAACTTGTTTAGGGTTCAACTGGTTCGGGTGCTGCCAGCCTGCGACGAGTTGTTACCACCGATTCAACCCGTCGGGGCCGACGATGATGACGTGATGACCCTCAGCGCCTGCCTGAGCTGGCCCCTGCTTTGGCCGAAGAGCCAGATTCGTTTGGGGGCGGGGGACACCACCCCAAAGACAACACTGCCAGTCATGTCGGCGCCAAGTCGGCCCCATGGCAAGACCGCCGCAACAGTGCCGGACATCCCTATGCCACTGAATCCAAACATGCATATGGCACATGATCAGAACGACAACAACGACGATACATTTGCCAACGTCGATCAGTACTGTGCCGATCATGGGTACGGTGGCGACTTCATGGGGCCTCCTTCTCAAGAACCCAACCCAACAAAAGACGTGCGCGATCTAGCTGGTACCATGGAGAAGCCAAGTTGCAACAGGCGTCATCTGCCGTTCAGCTCTCAGGAGACGCCTCCAGCTGCCGACTTCACCGAGATAGGCGAGGTGCGAAATATTATCAGCCCCAACACACTCAAGAAGGCGGTCTGTGAGCAGAACTCGGTCCCATTACAGGAGAAGAAGAAGGCACGCAAAAGAAAGACTAACAAGGGTGCGGGCCAGCCGGCACCGAGTACGATCCGTGCTCAGGACGGGCCACCTTCACCTGAGGATATCTCGAGGAGGGTGCATGTGGCGGGTAGGCCGATGCTACCGAGAAATATGCTCGATGCTGCAACCGGTGCTATGCGGAGTCTGCATGACAGTGTTCTTTCTTTGGAGAAGCGGCGTCTCGGAGAGAAGGATGTGGCATACCCGGTTTTCGCGGCCAAGGTGCCAGAGGGCAAGGGCTTTGTGGATAACTCCATCGGGGGTACAATCGTCCTGCGGTTTGATGACATCCACGCTATGTTGAACCTTCATCCGCTGCACTACACCTTCGTTCGGCTATTTTCGCTGAGTATGGAGATGCGGATCATTCGCGACAAGACCCCGGACATCGTGATAGTCGACCCCTTCTACATGCGTGCCAAGATCTTGGGCAGCGCTGGGGACCGGCAAGTCGCGACTTCTTACCTCGAAGGCGTCATTCTGGCAAACCAAGATAAGGATAACTTCCTCGTGCCTTACTTTCCCGAGTAAGTCCTCCCCTCAACCGCCCCGTAACATATGAATTCTTAGATTTCGATCGTTTTTCTTTTAACATTCCGTGTTTTCTGCAGTGACACACATTGCACGCTCATCCTCCTAAGCCCCAAATATTCGATGGCCACGTATTTCGACCCGGACCGTCAGTCGAACGTAGACTACACAAATGTCAAGAAGGTTCTTGATGATGTTCTCCCCGGCTACGTCAAATCTAGAGGCACCTTCACCAGGCCTATTCGTAAGTACGGCAAGCACGTGTTCTCCCACAATACGACGTTATGCTGCATCAAGCAGCCGCCTGGCGGTCAGAAGGGTGCCTACTACGCCATCCATCACATGCGGGCGATCGTACGGGACCATCATCAACTTCTGCTACCGAGTAAACTCAAAGATTGGGCCGCGAGCGTGTCGGCAATCCAGGACGCGGACATCAAACAAGAATTCTTTCGCATCCAGTCGGAGTTTGTGGAAATCATCCATCAAGATGTCCTTTGTACCTCGGGGCAGTTCTACCTCAGAAATCAACCGTCCAAAAGTGACATCGACACAATGCTACAAATGCAGGCTGACAACGACCGTTATTTCATGACTCCCACGATAGACGGCGGCTTCATCCACGCTCCGGTCCCTTGAGTCGAGTCGAAAGCAGTGATGCTGTGTCTAGTTCTGAAACATCGATTGGCTCAAGTTGTAATTAAACTTTAATGAACTTGTAGTATGTCTCTTTTGTTTCGAGAGACATTTAACTTAGATGTAATCGATGCTATTAATGTCTTGCTTTTCTCTTCCGATCGTTCTGTTGCATACTTATATATTGCTTATGTATTGTCTGTGAATTGGTACTAACGTTTCGTTTGGCTACTGCATAGCGATGCCGTCGTATGTCGTGTACAAGGGTAAGGTTCCCGGAGTCTACGACGACTGGGAGGAGTGTCGGAGACAGGTTCACCGATTCAGCGGTAACAGTTACAAAGGGTACACCACTAGGGCCGAGGCCGAATCTAGATACGCCCGCTATCTAGCGGGAGAGGGGAGGGAGCGCTGGAGGAACCGGATGAAGACGAGTTTCATCGTGATGATGCTCATCGTGATGACCGCAGCTCTCTTCTATGTGATGGTAGTTTAGATGATCGATATCGACTTGTAATGTGAAGACAAACTCGCTACTCGCGGTCTCGAGACTTGTAATATAATGTTCTATCTTTGTTCGGTCTTTTCAATTCGGAGACTAATATGATGAATTGTATTCGGAGACTAATATGATGAATTGTATTCAGAGACTAATCTTCTATTGTATTCGATGAATCTGTTGTTGATGTGTGCTGTCTATATTTTGTCCAATTATACATTTTGTAACCTGTGCAAAAAACAGAAAATTAAAAAATAAAAAAACCTAATATTCATACTAATGGCGCATCACATCACAGTGCACCATTAGTATATCAAAGGATACTAATGGCGCATCATTAAACAGTGCGCCATTAGTATGCCAAATTTACTAATGGCGCATCTTGTTGTTGTGCGCCATTAGTATGACAAAGCACCTGGGTATACATGGCCCCCTGGGAGGCATACTAATGGAGCACTGTTGTATATACTAATGGCGCATCTGAGGTGCGCCATTAGTATACCAGATACTAATGACGCACCTGTGGTGCACCATTAGTAAAATATACTAATGGCGTGGCACTAATGGTGCACCACTAATGCGCCATTAATGGCCAAATTAGGTGCGCCATTAGTAGGCCTTTTCCTAGTAGTGAGGACATGGCAGTTTACATGTAACCCGCCTGGACATTGTGACTCACTGGAGACCCGGCGGGCGGATCAGACGGACGACAAGGCCCAAGGCCCAGCAGGCCGGCTTATACTCTGGTGGGCCGGCTTAAGAGGAAAGGGATGACGAATATTTCCTTTACAGGGAAGCAAGACCCGGAGTTGTATTCAACTTGTGAGAAAGGATAGACTATTCCTAGTTCTGCTAGGACTCCACATGTGACCCGCCCCTTCAACATATACAAGGAGGGGCAGGGCTCCCAAGAGGGACAGAAAATAATCTCTAGGGCTAGACACAAAGAGCTGGCTTACCGACGACTCTCTCATAAGCATAATGAGATCTAGCTACAAACATCATGTAGGGTTATTACCGGATCATGTTTCCCGGGGCCCAAAGCTGTCTAAATCCTTGTTTTATGTTGTGTCTCTCGATTCCGCTCAACCCCTCTCAAGCTACCACATAGATGCGTTGGCCTCGCGACTAAGTCCTGACACTAAGGACATCTGCCGTGACAATTCCACGATAGTTGGCGCCCACCGTGGGGCTCGAACCCACGACCACAAGGTTAAGAGCCTTGACGTCATCGCCGCCACCGCTAACGTGGAGAGAATCGTCGGATGCGTGCGCCTCCAGCGCGGGTTCCATTGTCTTCAATGATTGTGCCGGCGGCTTCGACTCCTCGCGCCACCGCTGTCCTACAGGTTTGTTAGAGCATCTCCAGCCATTGCGTCCCCAAGAACGCGCCGAAAATTGCCTTTTGGGGGCGAGCCGGCGGTTTTTTCGGCGTGGGGGCGAGTACGTCCTCAACCGTCGGGCCCCAGACGTCCTCACGGTCCGGCCGAATTTCAGCAAACACGACATATTTAGGCCAAATTTCAACAAACACGACATATTTCGACGAAATTTAGTCGTTTTTTACACAAATAAAATGCATGGAAAAAAACCCTAAACTACGGGCCAAAGTAGGCACTGAGCAGGGCGTACTCGTCGCCGGCGTCGTCCTCCTGCTTCTCCTCCTTGACACGGCCGGCGCCGCTGCTCGACCCCTTGCCCCGGCGCGCTGCTTCACGGCGGCGGCGTTCGGCGATCTCTTCCAGGGCGCGGTGCTGGCGGGCCAGCTCCATGCGCGTGTAGTCCTCGCGCTCCCACTTCAAGGCAGCCTCTTCTTGGTCGGCCTCCTCGGCGAGAGCAGGCTCCGACTTCACGGCGGCGAGCCCCGGCTCCGGTTTCACCGTTGCCAGCCCTGGCTCCCTCCTCGGCTTGACCAAGTGAGGAGTGTGCGAGGAGGAGGAGCCACGGCCTCCGTCGTTGATGACAAGGCTGGCGCTGCAGGTGCGCCTACCGAGCGGCGTCTCGGACGGCTTTGGCTTGACGCTGACAAACGCCGGCGCGCCGGAGGAGTGAGAGGAGGATCGGGAGGAGGAGGAGGAAAAGGAGGATGACCATCCCATCATCCTCCTCGGCAGCCACGCGCCGCCGCTCTGAGTGGTTGGGTACTCAAACGGCGGGTCGTTGCCGCCCTCGAGGTGCGCGAGGACGCCGCTGAGCGTGCGGCCCGGGATGCCCCACCACAGGCGGCGGCCCTCGCTGTTGTTGTGGCCGCGCGGCGCCGGCGCGTTGTTCGTGGAGGCGAGCCGCACCTCCTGCCGGCGTTTGAAGTACGCCGCCCACGCCACGTGGTTGTCGCGCGGCGTACTCCGGGAGCGCCCGCTCCGCGGCCGTCAGGGACGCCCGCGCACGCTCGAGCTCGGCGTGGAAATAGGTGGGCGCCTCGGGGACGGGCAGAGGGGGGACAGGGACCCTGCCGGCGCTGAGCCTCCACCGCGACGGAGCGCGTACGTCGGGCGACACGGGGTAGTTGGCCTCGTGGAGGAGGTGGGCCTCCCACTCATGCAGCGAGCGGCGGCCGAAACCGTTGGCCGCCGCCGCGTCGCCGGGGTACCTCGCGCTCATGGTTGCCGGGGGGGAGAGAGAGGGGCTCGAACGACGAAGAGAGGGGAGGAAGTGCGGCGGCGAGGAGGGAGGATTGGTGCCTCACCGGCACGGCCAGGGGCAGCTTTTATAGCGGCTCGGGGGTGGCCGCGTGTGAACGCGTGGCGGAAGGCGGGGCGGCGTCGCCGCACTTCGCCGCCCGTGAATCAATGGTAGGCTGACCGGCGGCAGCCTTGGCATTGATTCCCCACGGGAAAACCGAGACGATGAGGACGACCAGCCTTCGTCTCGCTGTCGCGCCGGTCCCGTCACTCTTTCACGCCAAAACGTTCGAGCCGGAGCCCCCGGGCGTCCCCCAGCGCGCCGGGTTCAGGTTGAGTGCGCCGGCGCCAATTTCGGCCCAATCCGATAAAAAACAGGCTCGTGAGGACGCGACTGGGCCGATTTTTCGGCGTCGGCGTTAAAAACGGTTTTGGAGGGTTCTGTTGGGGGCGCGGCTGGAGATGCTCTTACTGCGTGCTTTCCCTCGTTGCGGCCAAATCTAGGCACCAATTAAACGTACGATTTGCAAGACGCATGCGAGCTTGCAGTCTCTCTTAGGCTGGTGGCGAGGAGATGTGGCTAGACGCCTGGACTATGATCCTTCGTCGGTGGGCGGTCTGATGCCAAATTTCTAGGTGACTGTTGATTTCTTCTCTACCTCTCCCTGTACGAGATTACAGTTGTGATGTTCGTCCTTTTATAACGTCTTGAGCAGAGTTCTTGATGTTGCCCGTACCGTACTCTTGTTTTTTGCAGCAGATCCTCTCTGCTGCTGATGTTGATCCCGTGCGTCCATCCCCGTCGTGATGTGTGGATCATCCTTTCAGTCCCAGGTTGCTCTCTGTTAGCTTTTTTTTTTCAGCTTGATTTCTTCCTTGACCCTTTTATCTGAACATTGTGATATTATTTCTTCCAGGTGATTCTTTTGAGCTAAATCGGGAGTGAGGCCCCTACCTTTTTATATCATTAAAACAAGATCGTTCGTCTCTGGGGAGAGCATGAACACTTGATTTGGGTACAAGAACAAATAAACAGCTACAGGGGGGACCGAAGAGGAGAAAGAAGGACAAAGAAAAAGAAAGGGAAAGGGAAAACAAGAAGGCTGAAGAAGAACTAGCATAAGCAGTCATTGATTCACCTACGTGCTGAGCATGTGTCCTCATTTTTTAGTCCATGAGCCCACGATTTAACAGCCTCCAAGCATTGATTCGCAACTCAACCCAGGTGGGATGGCCATGTTGTCAAAGACTTACCTATTTCAAGCCAGCCATATATTCCCTCCGTTCCGAAATAATTGTCGCTTGGGTCTTTTCCGACCAGGTGAAAAATAGTGAAATTACAAAACTGCCCCCGATTTGAAATCGTGCTCAGGCCGTCGTCTTTCTCCGTCGCTCCTTCCCTCTGCCAGGACTCCCTCGCTCCTCCCCTTCGCCAGGCGGAGGAGGATTCCGTCCCTCCTCCCCTTCGCCAGGCTCCTTCGTCGTCCGCATCTCCGGCGTCCTTCCCCGCCGGCTGTCTACGCCGCTCCAATCAAGAGCCAAACCCCCTCTTTGGTCGCCCTTCCCCGCCGTGATCGGAAGCTCCCTAGCCGCGGTCCGGAGCTCCCTCGCCGGCGCTCCACCCCAGAGCTCCAGGCGCCACAGCTCCACCTCCATCCAAACCAACGCAGGCGCCCAGGCGCTCCTCCTCTCCACGCCCAGGGACTCCTCTCCATCTCCAGGGACTCCTCCTCTCCAGGGCCGCCCAGGTTGAGGCGAGCTGGAGCTGGGCTCAGCTGCTGCCCAGGCTCTCCTCATCCTAGGTTGTCCTCACCCCAGGCACAGGTTCATCTCCTCTCCCCAGGCTCCGCTGCTGTCGCTGGAAACAGCTTGATGATCATACTGCAAACACAAACACACATTTCTCTGTTGAGGATATCATCTCCAGGAGTACATAGATATGCTGTCATCAGAACCATACTGTCTTGATTACTGCAAACATACTGTCATCAGAAACACACTGGGGTCAGTATTTGAGTCTCTAGTATACTGAAGATCTACTCCTGACGATAGATATGTTAAAGTAGTCATCAGGACTAGGAGTGATTTTTTTGATATGCTCAAGTTGATCAAGATATGTAGACAAAGAGAGTACTGCAAGAGAATAGTGCCTAATTCTCAAATACTCCTGGAGATCAGATTGTCTAGAAATAATTAAATGATCATTTGGGTACCGACAAAGATATGATGTACCACTGACTTGGAGTACACTGAAGATGATTGAAATAATTAAATGTACTGGAATTTCTGTACCATTTTGCTTTTTACTCGAACAATTTGCATCATGCTGATATGTATATCTACGAGTGGAGTAATGGAGTACTTACTCTGCTTAAGAGGAAAGCAGACCCATGTCTTGTTTAGGCTCGTGTGTATTTGGCCACCTGAAAATCAGACTCGTGTGTATCATCAAGCAGTTCTACCCCGCATCGACTGTTCACTGCAAAAAGCCAAAAACAGCAGCATTAATAATCTGCATCCATACATCATGTTAGTTCATCAGTAATTGATCTAAGCCATCATGTTAGTTCCTCCCCTCCTCTTTGCCAAAAACGCAAATCTCCCCTGCTACTGTTGCGTCACAAAAGCAGTGTGTTAGTTTCCGCCAAAGGAGCGTGACAAACTTGTGTAAATTCTACCATTATGCTTCAGGATGTAACTTGTGCAATTCTTCAGGATGTAACTTGTGCAATTCTACTCTTCTTCTAAACAAAACAGAGCAGCTTTCTTGCAATAAGGTGATCTTATACTACGAAGAAACTGAACATAGTTGACGCTTCTTGACATTTTTTTAAAACTGAACATAAACTGATTACAGTTAATATAGAGCAAAACAGTAGCACCGATAAACAGAAGAAGAAGAAGAAATAGTGCAATGAAAATTAACTACTTTCAAAACTCTCCAATATATATCTACTCAACTAAGCGGCCAACTGACTAACTTTCTGAACTGAGATACAAGTATACATACAGGGACTTTTGTTAGAATCACAGATGCCTATCCTCAAAAATTAATACCTAGCGAAGGGAATACATGGCCGGAGGTCACAAACATGATATTTAATCTAAAAACATCAAGCTCAGTAGATAGATGGAACAATAGACTAACCATATTGGTCCTCACTGAAGTCAAATCAACTGTGAACTGTTTGACTTTCTTCAGTCCATCTGAACATTTGGACAAAGAAAACCAAATTCAGGGTTATATTGATGCCGCTAAGGGCCTGTAAATAGGATGGAGAAGATAGATCAATATGAAACCTGCTAAAACTTTGGCCTTCCGATGGTCATCGGCAAGCTTGCCTAAGGTGTAGCGAACACCGACTTCAGCAGCAGCACAAAGGACTCCTACCTGCCTCATTCCACCACCTAGTGTCTTCCTAAGACAAATTGTGAAAGATGTTCATCTAAAGCTCCTTTCAGATATCTGTAACAATATAAGGATGACATTTATACAATGATGTTCAATTATTTCTTTAATATAGTCATGTACGGCTTACATTTCGGTGCAAGTTAACTAACTCAAGATAGATTACCTTGTGCTTCTACTTATACTTCTACTTCATCTTACATCTTCATATCTTCAGGAGAAAATGGATCTCCCAGACCTCAACTTCACTCCACCTGCAGAAGATGCGGATGAAATGGATGAAGATGCATAAAATGAAATGGAAGGACATGTAGGAGAAGAAATGGAAGGAGATACAGAAGAGGGGATGGAAGGAGATGAAATAGTTCAAAATCCAGGTACAGTTACAGTTGATCATTCCATCAGTTCATCACTTGATCATTCCATCACTTCATCACTTGATCATTTCATTTAATCATTTCTCTGTTGTATGTTGTTGTACAGGTGTTGGTCAAGTTGCTAGGAAATATAAAACCCCCAATGACCAGCAAAAATTTGATGCTTATGTAGCAATGCATACACTGTGTATGAGTACATGAGGCACTTTTTTGGGAACTGATAAGCAAGACATTGCAAAAAAAATTGGAGTGGGTGTTTGGAATATACAAAGAATTTGGAGGAAAGCAATGAAGCAAATTAGCGAAGGTAAAGAGGTGGATGTTTCTAATCAAAAAAAGGGAAATTCTGGAAGAAAGCCTAAGGACATTAACCTAGAAAAAATCATAATGATCCCATTAAACAAAAGGTCTACCATTAGGTCACTTGCCTGGCAACTAGGATGTAGCCCTACCACACTTCATAGAAAGTTCATGTTAAACTTGATATGGAGGCATACAAACTGTGTGAAGCCAGCTCTAAAGGACCAGAATAAGAATGATAGGATGAAATTTTGTTTGTCGATGCTTGATGAGGCAACAATAACATTTGCAAGGCATAAGTTCAAGACTATGCATAATGTTGTCCATATCGACGAAAAGTGGTTTAACATGACAAAGAAGAATAAAACATATTATTTGCTGGATGGGGAGGAAGAGCCTACGACGCCTATACATGGCAACTGTATTGGCAAGGTGATGTTCTTGACGGCCTTTGCTAGGCCGAGGTGGGACAGTGAAGGAAACATGGCCTTCTCTGGGAAAATCGGTATCTTGCCATTCGTGAAGGAAGTTCCTGCTCAAAGGAGAAGCGACAACAGGCCCAAAGGTACAATAGAGACAAAATAAATAAAGGTCGACAGAAAAGTGATGAGGGAGTTCCTGATAGAGAAGGTTTTGCCAGCAATACAAGTTGTTTGGCCCAAAGGTGATGCTGGACAGACCATCTACATTCAGCAGGATAATGCTAAGCCACATATCTTGCCAGATGACCCGGAATTTCTAGAAGCTGTCGCAAAAACTGGACTTGACATCAGAATAATACAACAGCCTCCCAACAGTCCTGATTTGAATGTGCTTGACCTTGGGTTTTTCAACTCGCTCCAATCCCTGACAGATTGTATGAGTCCTAAAACACTATAAGACCTTATTAAGGGTGTTTTGGAGGAATTTGAAGGCTATGACATTTACAAGCTCAACAAAATTTTCCTAACTCTGCAGACGTGCATGGTTGAGATCCTGAACCATGCAGGCGGCAATGGGTACAAAATACCCCATGTAAACAAGGAAAGGCTTTAGGGGCTTGGGCAACTACCTCCAAGATTATCATGCCCTCCAGAGGTGTATGCAAATGCCCTACACAACTTAGGGCTAATGGATGGGGTTCATTAATGGAATATGAGCTTGTAATGATGCTTGTGGTGAGGCTGTGATGCTAGTGATGATGCTTGTGATGCTTGCGATGAGGCTGTGATGCTAGTGATGATGCTTGTGATGCTTGCGATGAGGCTGTGATGCTAGTGACGATGCTTGTGATGCTTGCGATGAGGGTGTGATGCTAGTGATGATGCTTGTGATGCTTGCGATGAGGCTATGATGCTAGTGATGATGCTTGTGGTGCTTGTGATGAGGCTCTGATGCTAGTGATGAGGCTCTGATGCTAGTGATGATGCTTGTGATGCTAGTGATGAGGCTAGTTGCTTGCGATGAGGCTGTGATGCTAGTGATGCTTGTCATGTCTGTAATAATCCATATTTGAGTATGTTGGAGTACGTTGTTTGTGTGTAGTATGCTGGAGTATGTCTAACTCCACTTGTATGTGTAACTCCATTTAAATTTTACTCCATTTGATTTTGCACTTTTACTCCATGTATTTTTTTTACTCCATACTCCATTTGTATGTGTATATTTCTACTACTCCATTTGTATGATCATTCTTTGATGGGAGAGGAGTGAATTAGAGAAGAGTATGTGTCATAATCCATAGTCCTTTAGTTTTAATTAAATTAAAGAAAAGGACTTGTTGTTGTTGCTGCTATTAAAGGAAAGGACCAGGAGAGGAATATGAGAGGAAAGGAGTGGAATAGAAGAGAGAGGATTGGAGTGGAACAGGAGAGGAGAGGAAAAAGTTTAATTTAATTTTAACGCAAAAGGTTTGATTTAGTAACAGAAAAGGTTCAATTTAAGTTTAATTAACAGAAAGGTTTAATTAGATTTAACTAAAAGAAAAGGTTTAATTTCTAGTTAATTAAAATTATTTAAGAAGAGGACAGGATAAGATAAGAGAAGAGAGGAGAGATAAGAAGAGAGAAAGAAGAGATAAGAAGAGACAAGAGAGCAAGAAGATGCTCCTGCAGAAACGGAGTAGAAAGTTTCAGTTAATTAACTGAAACTACTCATACAGAGAAGATACTGAGAATCTGAACTAATGCTAATCCTCTTATTGCAAGCCAGCAAATGTGCTCACTAAATGGAGTATTCCCTCTGAAAATTGAACATTGGTAAAACTGAACATTGGCATTTGTAACACTGTACTCCTAGCAAATGTGCTCACTAAATGGATTTTTATTTTCAAAACACATTGGTCAAACTGAACATTGCTAACACCGATTTTCATTGACAGACGCAAAGAATGGTCATGTAGACATTCAGAAGCTAGGCAATTTGACTCGACAGTGTATACAAACAACAAGGAAGTGTTCATATAGCACATTCAGGTGGAAACAAAATCACAGGACAACTTAAAGCTAGCCACCATGGTACCCTCTCTCTCTCTCTCTCTCTCTCCCTCCCTCTCTCTCAAAGCAGAGCAAACTCAAAACTGAAATGCATTTTTTCTCACAAAAGAAAAAGAGAGGGAGGACAACAAGTGAGGCTCACATTGCATCGCAGTTGAAGTAGGACTCGCTGGTGATTTTCATCGGTGCTCACACCACACGGTGCTCAGTCTCCTCCTACTGCCACCATATGGTCTCGACCTGGGTGAGCTCGGCCTCCACCACCCTGTGTCGCGTCGTGGTGTGCTGCCGGACAGCAAGCACCCGGCAACCCAGGCTGCTCACACCGGCGTACGGGCTCGGCGACCTGACGGACAGTCACAAGAACAAAAGCAAATTCAGAGCCTGAAACAGATGCATAAGCAGTAGCAGTAGTGCACAATAAACACACGAGCACAATGAACTCCAGATAGTCCTAAACTTTTATTCCATTACTGAACACTGCAAGGTGATGTTCTGAAAGTTTAGGAGTAGTAACCATTTTAAGCCAAAGGCACCATGAACACACAAGCACAATGGTTACTGAAATTTATCATAAGCAGTTGCATGCATCATGTCCCACACTTTCAGAGTACATGCCGTCACTAGTAGAAAAAGAGGCTTCCGTCCAGCCCCATTAGTCGCGAAACTGTAGGAACCGCGACTAATGAAGTCTTTAGTCGCGGTTCGGCAGATGAACCGCGACCAAATGCCTGGGCCCAGGGCGCTCGCGGGCTTTACTCGCGGTTGGCCAGGCCAACCGCGACTAAAGGTGCCCAAAGGCCTTTAGTCGCGGTTGGCCAGGCCAACCGCGACTAAAGCTCCTCCCTTTTAGTCGCGGTTTGTGGCACGAACCGGAACTAATGGGGTTGAGACCTTTAGTCCCGGTTCGTGCCACGAACCGGTACTAAAGGTCCCATTTTCAAACTCTACCCCCCCCCCCCCCGGGGATCGCCTTTTCAGTTTTGAAAAAAATAAAAGAAATAATGGAAATGTCAAAAAAATAAAAGAAAATAAGTTTCTCATGTGATATGTGGTCTAGTTGTTGGGAAAATTTGCAAATGTGAATTTTGACTTTATTTGCAAAATCTCTCTGAAATTTGTAAAAATGGGCATAACTTTTGCATACTAACTCGGATGAAAAAGTTTTTTATATGAAAAATCATCTACTCGAAAAGTTACATCCAAATTTAACGGGGGAACCCCGTTAAACATTTTCAAAATCCTCAAAAACCTAATAGAAAAAAAGTTACGGGGCTTGTAAGATCTAGAGTGGAAAAAATTGAAAAATATTCAAACAGTGGGCAAACTATGGTCAAACAATGGTCAAACTAATTATTCTAGAATATTAGTGTTACTAAATAATTATTTTAATTATTTCAATTTTGGTCAAATCTGGTCAAACTGTGGTCAAACTGTGGTCAAACTATGGTCAAACTAATTATTCAAGAAATATTAGTGTTACTAAATAATTATTGTTTTTTAAAACAATAGTTTCAAACTCAAACAGTGAAATGTGTCACTTCATGCTCAAGCAAAATTCCTGAAGGTTAATAGGATTGACATCTTATTATTGTCAGGAAAACAACAAGTGCAGACTTGGAGCGTGGGAGAATAGAACCCGGAAGTTAAGCGTGCTTGGGCTGGAGTAGTGAGAGGGATGGGTGACCGGTTGGGAAGTTAGATGATTTGGAATGATGAGGGGTGATAAAAGAATAAATTGAGAAGTGATGAGGGGTGGTGATTAGAGACTAGAGGTTAAAATAATTCAGAAATTTGAAAAAAAAAATTCAATTTTTTTTTTCAAAAACCTGTGGCGGCCTTTAGTCGCGGTTAGCCACAAGAACCGCGACTAAAGGTCCTCCGCCCACGTGGACGGGCCTTTAGTCGCGGTTCTTAAGCAACCGCGACTAAAGGGGGGGGGCTTTAGTCGCGCCCGTCTGGTCGCGGTTGCGCAACCGCGACTAATGGCAGTTGCGAACCGCGACCAAAGGCCCTTTTTCCACCAGTGCGTACAAGCCGCCCTACAAGCAGTAGTACTCACAAATTTACAGAAATTTATCCAATGTGTACTCCTAAACCGGATCAAAGCATTAACACATGGTGAATATATGAACTCCTCAAACTACGGTCATCACCGGTAGTGGTCCCGATTATTATCATTTCGGGGTTAACGGATCATAAAACATAATAGGTGACTATAGACTTGCAAGATAGGATCAAGAACTCTCATATATTGATGAAAACATAATAGGTTCAGATCTGAAATCATGGCACTCGGGCCCTAGTGACAAGCATTAAGCATAGCAAAGTCATAGCAACATCAATCTCACAACATAGTGGATACTAGGGATCAAACCCTAACAAAACTAACTCGATTACATGATAAATCTCATCCAACTCATCACCGTCCAGCAAGCCTACGATGGAATTATTCATGCATGTCGGTGAGCGTCATGAAATTGGTGATGGAGGAAGGTTGATGATGACGATGGATTCCCCTCTCCGGAGCCCCGAACGGACTCCAGATCAGCCCTCCCGAGAGAGTTTACGGCTTGGCGACGGCTCTGTATCATAAAACGCGATGAATCTTTCTATCTAATTTTCCCCTAACGCGAATATATGGAGTTGGAGTTGAGAACGGTGGAGCGTCAGGGTCCCACGAGGCAGGGGGACGCGCCCAGTGGGTAGGGCGCGCCCCCCACCCTCGTGGACGGGTGGAGGCCCCCCTGACGTGAATCTTCCTTCCAGTATTTTTTATATATTCCAAAATAATTCTTCGTTGATTTTTAGGTCATTCCGATAAGTTTTATTTCTGCACAAAAATAACACCATGGCAATTCTGCTGAAAACAGTGTCAGTCTGGGTTAGTTCCATTCAAATCATGCAAGTTAGAGTCCAAAACAAGGACAAAAGTGTTTGAAAAGTAGATACGACGGAGACGTATCAACATCTCTTTAGTTTCTGAAATAATTAATCAGAATGGTCTTCAATCTCCAGATAGTAGTAGTGCCTAGCTACTTTCTATGCTCCCCTTTCTGTGGATGAATATCAAGGTGATATTCCAAGACGAGCACTCGACTTAGACCAATGTCATGCTAAAACTTTTTCAACTTTACAGACGGAGTACGACCAAGTAAGACTACATTACAAGTGTGATCGATGGACGATCCCTAGATATTGGTAATGAGAGTTAGTTTGAAGACCTTCATGAATTGTTGGTGTTGCCGGATATATGATTGTTGTTGACAAGTTCCGCAACCTCCATCCCTAAGCAAGAGAGGAACTAACTTATGAATTAAGGCCACACGAGAGGAAGACCCATTCTGTTGATGGGCTTGTGGGCATGACACATGATGAGAAATTACAATTTGCTGAAAAAGGGAGTTTAACTTTTCATATTTACCACCCCAGTCAGACTAGACAACAAGGATTTTAGTATCAAATTGCCTTTCAACAAGAGCTTGAATATTAAGGAAGACTTGAAAAACATCAGAATGTTCTTTAAGAAGATAAATCCATGTGTATTTGCTATAGTCATCAATGAAACTAACATCGTATGTATGTCTACCAACAGATGAAGGTGCTGGACCCCATACATCAGAAAAAATAAGTTGTAATGGCTTGATAGAAACAGTGGTAGACATAGGATAATGTAACTGATGACTTTTAGCATGTTGACTTGAATCACAAATTGTTTATGAATTATGCTCCCCGACAACTGGGAGTTTATTTCTACTAAGAACTTGCTGAACAATAGAAAAAGAAGGGTGTCCTAATCGATCATGCCATCTAGCTAATGAGATACGGGTGGCACTGCACACTTGATTATTGAACCTGCTAACTTGAGGAATCAATGGGTAAAGCCCATCCACGCATCTACCTCTGTAAAGGATTCTCTTTGTGACCTGATCCTTGACCGAGAAAAAGATTGGTGAAATTCTAGAAAGACATGATTATCAAGAGCGATGCGATGAACAGAAAGTAGATTTTGCTTGGTGGTAGGACAATGCAAGATTCTATTAAGATGAATGTCATGATATGGGGTATTAATAAATGACTTGCCAACATGACGTGTTCTCATACCTTGTCCATTTGCATTGTGAACTTGATCGTGACCATGGTAGCTCTCATGCATGGTAACCTTCTAGCTCCGGTGTCGGCATAACAATTGGTGTCCACACCATACGAACCATCTACGGCAGTGACAACTTTCTTCTTTCGAGAATTATCTTCTTCATAGCGCCAGTTGCAGTCCTGGGCTATATGATTAGTTTTTTTACAGACTTGGCACTTGGCCTCATATTCATCATATCCTTGTAAAGATCTACCGCCGCCACACCACCTTTCTGCCCCCCGTCCCCCCGTTGTTGGAGAAGCAAGGGCACCGCTGCTATTGGGAGAAGCGAGGGCATCGCTGCTATTGGTTGTTGTGGTAGTCGCCCCCATGGCCACCGTTAGGATTGGGGGGGGGGGTAGTAGCTGCTGCCACCACCATCGCCGCCACCATAGGCACCCGCGCCGCCATTGTAGTCACCACCACGGCCACTGTTGTAGCTACCGCCGCCGCCCTGATTTCCGCGAGATCCGTCGCCGCCGCTGCCTTTCTCTTGGTTGCCACAATAGCGTTTTTGAGGACCATTACGACCACGTGCAGTAGCGTTCGCCGAGGATTTGAAGGATCCAGCGTTGTTGCCATGAAACATATCCATCCTCTGATGGAAATTGGAGACCATGGCAAAGAGAAGATGAATAGAGAGAAGTACGGTGCAAACATCAAGGGAAGAAACAATTGGTTGGTAATCAAGAACTAAGCCGGCTATGATGAAAGAGATTAATTCATCTTCAGTGATGGGTTTTCCAGCGACAGTAAGCTCATCAGAGAAGGATCTCATGTATCTAAAATAGGTGGCAACAGATTGTGTTCCCTTTTGCGCATTGGTGAGGGAGGAGCGGATGTTGTTGGCACAAGATAAGGGCTGAGCAAAGAACATGTTGGAGAGAGCTGTCCAGATAGCATGCGATTTTTCAATCGAGGCTACTTGGGTCCATACTTCCTTGGATAGGTTGTGGAGTAGGTATGCTACGATTTGTTGGTCTTGGACAAGCCATGGGTTATAGGCAGGATTAGGAACGGTTTCCTCCTTGCCTTCGGAGTTCTTGGCAACAATGGTTTTGGGAGGGCCGACAATGGTTTGATCTAGGTATCCGTAAGGGCCAGCCCCGTGATCTGGGAGCGAGCTTGAGAGCGCCATAGGATTAAGTTGGTGCGGGTAAGGGGTCTGAGATGTTGTTGCTTAGGCCGGCCTTCGAAGAAACAAATGTTGAAGATGAGGACATGGTGGCTATGGTCGTTGAGAAGGTTGGGGAGGAAGGTTGCTAGATGAGATGGGAGATGAAGGCTCTGTATACCTTGTGGAATTTCTATGAAGCGTCTCAACACACATACGGGGGTGCCCGCAGTTTATATATTGATATGGATTGTGGACCGATCGTAGGTATAAGGGCTCGATGGTTGGAGACCTAACCGAGAGGGCGAGATTGTTACGGGAGAGAGAGATTACACAAGAGGGAAAGATAAAGAGATACAAAATTAATATACATATCTATCTACTGCCTAACGTGACGTACAAGATATTCAACACATCATACAATGGAAAAATGTGACCGTACCTAGAAGACTTCCGTTTAGGCCATTTTGGACCAAAAACGGTGCTTCAGCGGATGCACATCCGCATATGGTGATGAAAAAATTGAGCGCCCCAAAATTTTAGCTTATGTTGTTGAATATTTGCAGCATCATTGTGGCTGCCGCAAAATCAAAAGCCCGTCACACGAATGCCCAATCACCAGCTGAAGTTTCTGGGATTTAGGTCCCGAAGAGGTTGTTGAGTATATGTGTGCAAATTTGGAGTGGAATGCGAAGGAGTGGCAGTTTTCGATGGATGAAACTCTTGATCGGAATGAGTGCACAAGGATGGCGGTATCCTTGTGGGCAATTTGGAAAACCAGGCGAAAAGTGATACACGAAGATATCTTCAAAGTCCGCTGTCCACTCACTATTTTATTAACTCTTTTCTGGCTGATCTAGAGGCACTAGCGAAGCCGAACAGCGGATGAGCCAGGTCTGAGCCGATGCGGTCAACGGCGTGGGTGGTGCCACCGGAGAACCATGTGAAGTTCAACACTGATGCTGCAGTAATGAGGAATGGGAGCTATGGCATTTTCGCTGCATTGTGCCGGGATTCAGGAGGTACTTTTGTTGGAGCATCTTCTGTAACTGTAAGGAACTTTTCAGACCCTAAAACTCTTGAGGCAATGGCTGTTACGTAGGGATGTCAACTGGGTCCTGTTTAATCCCGTTTAACCCACTATGTAATCTAACAGTTAAAATTTTCTTTTTCTTTCCGGGAAAATGAACTACGGAGCTAAGTAAAGCTAGCTAAACGGGACTTGTGAACACCATTTATTTTCCATTTACATCGCTAGCTGTTAGAGAAGCCCTAGATTTGGCTTATGATCTTTATGTGCAAAAGATTCATGGGGAGTCAGATTGCAAGATAGTGGTGGACGGAGTTAAACATGGATCATTGGCAGAGTATGAAGCAATTTTACATGAAATCAGATATCATTCGGCCGTGTTTATATCATGTAATATAGTCCACGAATATAGAGCCTTGAATACCAAGGCTCACAATCTCGCTAAGCATGCTTTAACTTTAGGGTTTGGCCTCCATGTCTGGTTTGGCCAGCCATGTGATCTTCTTTTTGTACCGTAAACATTGTGGTTACATAAATAAAGCTTGGCGAGAGTATCTAAAAAGACAGCTGAAGTTTCCCACCGCAGTCGCCTCGCTGAAGGTCGATGCCACCACCTTGTCAGGCTCCACGAGCCACCCCGGCTCCCTGCAACCATAATCTGACCCATTTTCCTCCTCCCTAGTGCCGCATACATGGTCTCTTGCAACAGTCACCACCCAGTTACCGGCCAAATATGGCTGCCCCATCGCACACACCATTCCGTACCACGACGTTTGGCGGTAGTTGTCGGACCACTGTCGAGATCACCTGTGAGGGTGTGTGGGGGGGGGGGGGGGGGAGTGGCTCAGCACCTTCGGGGCAACAATGCTTGCCGCTTGCACATATGACGTGGTGGCGCTCCAGTTCGGCTTGAGCCGGGCCAAGCTCAACTTCCACAAGACGGCCAAAGAAGCAGAGTTCCTCGCTCTCCCATGTGGATCATGTCCCATGAGAAGGAGAATGCAAATTGCCGGTTCAAGGCGCAACGCATAACCGACGCTAGTGATTTGTTGTACATGAAGACGTTCGCCAAGGCCAATCTGGACCTCATGGTGGAAGACATTGTCTTCTACGCCAAGAGGGACAAAGAGCACAGGAAGAGAAGCATGCTCACTGGATCAGCATGGTAGTCAATGAGTTGTTCAACCAGCTTGACTGGGAGAGACGAGGACGAGGTGAAACTATCTACTTACAATGAAAATGACTAATCGCTAGGCCCCTCGAGCGGAGGCGCAATGGACATCGACTCATACGGCGACGACTTTCATGGTATGTTGTGTGTACAAATACTCCTTCCCCGTGATGGTCTAGTGTAGACTTTAGGAGGAGTAGGGCGATGATCCATGCGTAGTACTATTTAACTATCTAGTGTGATGCCATTTTAATGTTAATGTTGAACATTTCGTATTAGAATTTGTAATTTTGGAATACACAATGAATAATGTTAATGTTTGACTGTTTAGGACACCAATTTTACATCATATGTTATGGCAAAAAACTTTCTTGTGCACAGTAACTTTCTCCCACTTTTACATCATCTTGTGGAGATGCTCTAAGGTCTAGTACAGCTACTTGCATACTACTACTGACGTTTCTCTTTGCAAATTGATGTCCAAGGGAATTAATGGCTTCTGAAATCTGATTTGTAGTATAGGATCTGATATGGACAACCACTTACATCTTTGCTCTTTCGTGTTGTGAACTTTCCGTTGCCTTCCATTCCCAGGTATGAGTAATTAGAAAATGTTTGGTCAAGGTCAGCAGAGAACGCTGCACACGTATTCATGGGAACTTCTTGTAAGAGGAAGTGTACTTGAGAAGCATATTTAAAGTGGCAACACATGTCTCAATGTCTTTGCTGAGCCCACCTGACAAGTTCAATTATATGATCTCTGGCACCCTACATATTAAACGTTTACAACTTATGCCACGTGGTCTGGCCTACCCCTCACAAGTCCTAATCAACCACCCTTCTCCTCCATTTGTGGGAACTAGCTATAAGGCCCTAATGGGTTGTGAGGGAGTTCTGGATTAGGGGTTGTTCGGGTAGCCAAACTATACCTTCAGCCGGACTCCTGGACTATGAAGATACAAGATTAAAGACTTCGTCCCGTGTCCGGATGGGACTTTCCTTGGCGTGAAAGGCAAGCTTGGCTATGCGGATATTCAAGATCTCCTACCATTGTAACCGACTCTGTGTAACCCTAACCCTATCCGGTGTCTATATAAACCGGAGGGTTGTAGTCCGTAGGGCATCAACTCCATATACAACAATCATACCATAGGCTAGCTTCTAGGGTTTAGCCTCCTTGATCTTGTGGTAGATCTACTCTTGTACTACCCATATCATCAATGTTAATCAAGCAGGCGTAGGGTATTACCTCCATCGAGAGGGCCCGAACCTGGGTAAAAACATCGTGTCCCTTGTCTCCTGTTACCATCCGGCCTTGACGCACAGTTCGGGACCCCCTACCCGAGATCCGCCAGTTTTGACACCGACATTGGTGCTTTTATTGAGAGTTCCTTTGTGCCGCCGCAATCAGGAAGGATGCCTCCTCCCGTCTTTAAAGACGGCGCCGTTGCTAAGGGAGCCTTGGCTATCGGCCAAACTCTCCGGCTAGGTGGTTTCCTCATGACCGCCTGTTCGGCTGTTGCGCCGACGGTGACCTCTCGGGTCATCAAAAGCAACCTACACGTCAGCTCGGAGCTCGTCGAGCGGCTAGATCCAATGGAGCTCTATTCCGTAAACAAGCTCTTGGATCGCATCGCCGCCCTAGGGGTCGCTACGGATTACGACCAGGTTGGGCTTAAACCCGATCTAAGAGAAATTAACTCTCCCCAAGTCACCCACCACGTTGCCGTGGTAGAGGCGCAGTGCGGCGACCCTTCATCTATTTTAAGGACTAGCTACGTCCGAATTCCCGACCTCTCCAAGCCGGATACCCGCGGAGAGGAGGATGTAACTCAAGACTGAGCTTAGGATCAGGCAACGGGCTAGATTCGTTGGACAACATCCAAGAATCCGAACTTCAGAGTTTGGAAACTCTTCGGCCTCCGAATCTTGGATTGGGTGAGGTTTCAGATTCAACGACACCCGCCTACCCGAACATAAGCGATCTCTCCCAAATCAGGCAAAAGCCCGAGGAAACAGTACATCATTACTGGGCCAGATTCCTCCTGGTTATGAACAGGATAAAGGATTGCCGCGAGGGAGAGACAATCTCAATTTTCTGCAGTAATTGCACGGACGAGGGAATCCTTAACGTCGTAAGTCGTCGTGATATTACACGCTTCGCTGACTTGGCGTCCATACTACAAAAATACTGTGCGATGGAAAGCGCCTGGAAAATCGAAATAAAATTTTGGGATAATCCGGCCTTGAATAGTAATCCCGTCCGAACTAAGAGGGTGCATCATCATAGGACACCCGGGATAAACACCAAAAATCCAAAACCCTCTACAGGGCATGGAACCGTACTGCAAAGGTGGCTTGATGGATCCTGTAGAATTCACAGTACAGAGGACGCCACACCAACTCACAGCCTTAGAGCATGTTGGATACTCCGGTAGGTGGCCAAAATTGGCGAGAACCTCTTAATTCTGGAGGCCGCAGAAAGCCAGCCCGAGGACACCAGTACCGTTCTCACAGTCTTCGAGACTTTCGCATCAAATAATATGCGAAAAAGAACACTCCGCAGCCTCGCCGAAGTCTATCAAGTTGCAACAATAAATCTATGGAGTGACACTGCTATTACCTTCGACGCAAGTGATGAACCTCGATTCCGAACAGCCCGAGCACCAGCTGCATTGGTCCTCAGTCCCATAGTGGACGGCTTTCGCCTCATCAAGGTGCTCATGGATGGAGGCAGCGGACTGAACCTCATTCATGAGGAAACCCTTCAAAAAATGGAAATAGACTGGAACCGCATCGAGCGAAGCAGCACAACCTTTAGAGGAATAATCCCTAGTCGGGAAGCGCGCTGCACAGGAAAAATCACACTAGATGTGGTGTTCGGCACGCCAGATAATTACAGGTCCGAAGAAGTCACGTTTCAGGTGGCCCCGTTCAAAAGTGGATATCACGCTTTACTAGGCGGGAAGCATTCACAATCTTCCAAGCAATACCCCATTACGGGTACATAAAGCTTAAGATGCCCGGGCCAAACGGAATTATCGCTCTAGCTAGTGATCCGGACATAGCACTCCGCGCCAAAAACAGGACGGCCGCATTAGCCCTTGAGGCACTATCCGAAGCCTTAGCGTCCGAGGAACTGACTGTGCTGTGCTCCACGGTTAACAGGGATGATGCGATACTCGACAAGAGATCCAAATCCACATCCTTCAAGCTAGCTGACGAAATAGTCAAATTCCAGGTCCATCCAACGGACCCCAATAAAACAGCTTCCATCGGGGCACGACTGAACCCTGATGTAGACGCCGCACTGCGAGAGTTCCTACGAGAGAACTGGGACATTTTCGTCTGGCACCCTTCAGACATGCCAGGGATCCCACGCAGGCTGGCCGAACACAGCTTAAATATCCTAAAAGGATTCAAACCTGTCAAACAAGCCCTTTGGCATTTTTTTGAATCCAAGAGACAGGCTATGGGAGAGGAGCTAGCCAAGCTATTGGAGGCCGGATTCGTTAGAGACATAAAACATCCGGACTGGCTAGCAAACCTAGTGATGGTACCAAAGAAGGACAAATCCGGGCGCCTGTGTGTCGATTTTAAGGACCTTAACAAGGCTTGCCCAAAGGATCCATTCCCCCTCCCCCGTATCGATCAGATTATCGATGCCACCGCAGGACACGATTCGTTGTGTTTCCTCGACGCATACTCCGGTTACCATCAAATCAAGATGGCGGAATCAGACCAAGCCGCAACAGCATTCATCACACCATACGGCCCATTCTGCTTCAACACAATGCCCTTCGGGCTCAAAAACGCCGGCGCAACATATCAGCGCATGATCCAGACATGTCTGGCAAACCAGGTCGGCAAAACAGTGGAGCCGTATGTGGATGATGTGGTCGTGAAATCAAGACATGTCGAATCTCTAGTAGACGACTTGAGGCTTACATTCGATAACCTCCGAAAATATGACATCAAGCTCAACCCGGAAAAATGCGTCTTCGGCGTTCCAGCCGAAAAGCTCTTGGGCTTCATTATATCCGGTAGAGGAATTGAAGCAAATCCAGCCAAGATCCGAGCCTTGTCACAATTGGATATCCCAAAGGACCTCAAACAAATACAAAAATTAACCGGATGCGTGGCGGCTTTAAGCCGCTTCATCTCCCGCTTGGGAGAAAAGGCACTACCCCTCTATCGCCTCCTTCGGCGCACCGAACACTTCGAGGGGACGGATGCCGCCACGGCCGGACTTGATGAAATAAAAGCCATATTGGCAACAAACCCAGTCCTGGTGCGCCGAACACCGGCGAACCAATGTTATTGTACATTGCAGCAACACATCAAGTTGTCAGCGCAGTGCTTGTTGTCGAGCGGGAAACGGATGGACACAAATTCCCCCTTCAAAGGCCGGTCTACTACGTGTCCACTGTCCTCACTCCATGCAAATCACGGTACCCGCATTATCAAAAGATTGCATACGCGGTATTCATGGCATCCCGGAAGCTCCGACACTACTTTCGAGAGTGTTCCATAACATTAGCCTTGGAAGTACCACTCAACGATATTATCAACGACCGCGATGCAACGGGCCGGATTGCAAAATGGGCCATCGAGCTTCTCCCGTTCGATATAACCTATAAGCCACGGTGAGCTATTAAATCGCAAGTTTTGGCCGACTTCGTCGCAGAACGGACGGAGGCCGAGCTCCCTAAAGAGTACGGCACATATTCAAACTAGATTATGCATTTCGACGGCTCCAAAATGTTGGCTGGACTGGGGGCTGGCGTCGTCCTGACGTCCCCCACAGGAGACACAGTCCAATATGTGCTCCAGATCATGTACACGGATTCCAACAATGCAGCCGAATATGTGGCCCTCCTACATGGTCTCCGGATAGCAGTATCCATAGGTATCCAGCGCCTAGAGGTATGCGGAGATTCAAACCTCGCGATATCCCAAATAAATGGAGACTTCGACGCCAAGGACCCAAAAATGGCAGCTTACCGCAACGCCGTCCTAAAAATGTCAACTCGGTTCGAAGGGCTGGAGTTTCACCATATAGCCCGAGAAAACAATCAAGCAGTGGACGTCCTGGCATGCATCAGAGCAAAACACGATGCAGTCCCCCAACATCTTTTTGGGAAGATTGTTCAAGCCATCCGTAGCATGGGAGGGGGAACCCGCAAATAACAGCCCGGACCCAGCCGCACCACTCGACGCCGAACAATCTGACACAATTGGAGGCTCTGCCAATGAAATTACACCTTCAACCCACGTAATAATGGCGGTTATCGCCCCGTGGATAGAACCACTCCTAGCCTACCTTACTAGGCAGGAACTCCCAGAGGACCAAAACGAGGCCCGCTGCATAGTGCGGCGATCTAAAGCCTATAGAGTCCATGAGGGAGAGCTATATAAGAAAAGCACCACCGGAGTCCTTCAAAGGTGCATCTCCGAAGAGGAAGGGCGGAACCTTTTGGCTGAAATTCATGCCGGACTCGGTGGTCACCACGCCGCTGCTCGGTCCCTTGTTAGCAAGGCTTTCCGTATAGGATTTTATTGGCCGACGGCCCGGGCAGACGCTCAGAACCTAGTCCAACGATGCGCTGGTTGCCAACTTTTTGCCAACCAAAGTCATATGCCACCCACCGCACTCCAAACTATACCCATCACCTGGCCTTTTGCGGTCTGGGGGCTTGACATGGTCGGACCTCTTAAAGGTGGGACCGATAGGAAAAAATACTTACTGGTCATGGTGGATAAGTTCACCAAATGGATAGAAGCCAAGCCTGTTAAAACGGCCGAATTCGGACCTGTGATAGACTTCATATCCGGGGTTGTACACCGTTATGGCGTCCCCCACCGCATCATAATCGATAACGGTACAAACTTTACCGCCGACGAGGTAAAACTCTGGTGCAAAAACATGGGCATCAAGCTCGATTATGCTTCCGTCTATCACCCACAAACCAACGGCCAGGTCGAACGTGCAAATGGTGCGGTCCCTCAAGGAATCTAACACGCACTGGGTAGAGGAGCTCGACTCCGTGCTATGGGGGCTGTGGACCACACCAAATCGCACCACCGGATACACACCATTTTTCATGGTGTACGGCGCAGAGGCAGTTCTGCCCTGCGACATAATTCATGACTCACCTAGAGTGCGCATGTACGAAGAAAGATAAGTCGAGCTCGATCGGCAGGAGAACTTGGACGCCTTGGAGGAGGAGCGTGATGTGGCAAAAGCCCGTTCCGCATTTTATCAACAGCAGGCCCGAAGATATCAAAGCAGAGAAGCACAGGCCAAAAATTACAATGTTGGCGAACTAGTTCTACGCCTGCCGGATAAGAAAAAGGAAAAACTCAAGCCCAAGTGGGAAGGTCCATTCATAATCGACCAAGTCCTGACTGGTGGGACGTACCGCCTGCGAGATGCGTCGGATAACCGACTCGAGCCGAACCCGTGGAACGCCACCCGCCTCCGAAGATTCTATGCCTAGCGCCGGATTCTGTGTTCGTCTCCTTCCTCTGTCCATTTTTTGCATTTTTCTGTCTTACATTTCTCTCCTTCCCCTCTTTTCTTTTATAGCCCTTAAAGGCTCATCTATTGATGCGCCACTCGCGCTCATTAAACCTGGGGGCTTCTTTAATAGAAGCTTATTTATACGGGCTTCACGCCTAACACATGCGTCAAACTTCCACATGTATCTTTTTCTTCACCATTATATGCATCGATATGACTTAAGTTTTGGCCAAGCTGGGTTGCCTGGCTCCTGTGCTTACCCCTACGTTCCCGATTGTTCGGCTAGGCGGTAAAGGGAGCACCTCTGCGATTGTTACTGCCGGGTGATGTGTACCTCAGACTGGGTGAAGCCGAAAGCTAGCGTTCTTAAGAGAATATTCGGTCGGTGAAATAAAAGATGATCTTTTTACTCATTTTATGCGCCCTCAGATGCTTTTTTCTGCGTCTTTTCACGCAGTCCGGACATGCACTTTAGGGCATGCCTCCCAGCGAAAGGAACCCTTAACTGAACTATTCTCTCTGGAAGATGTTTCTTACTAACCATGTAATATAACATAACTAGTTGGGCACTTGTCTGATAAAGCACTAATGACCCCTACGCCTGGTCTCCACGCATACCCTGATTCTTATATAACCACTATGGTATTCGGACACACTCCAGACTGTCAGGTCCCGAGGTTGAAGCGAAAAGGTCGGCAACGACAAACGATCTACAATCCGGCTAGAAGGCATTACACATGTCAATTCAAAATTACATAATCATTCTGACTGATTGTATTCCTCTTCTATACCATCTAACAGGTTGTCTAATATACAGTCCTGCCGGGAATACTTCGCGGCTAATTCTACTTGGCCGTATACTAAGCTTACAGGGATCTCCTTCCCGTCAGGCCCCACTGGTCCGACCTCAGCCATGTGGTTTGGGTCAGACTTCGTAAAACGGGTCTTCACCATGGCCCAGGCCTCCCTAGCGCCCTGTTGGCAGGCCGATATCTTCCACAACCGGAAGCGCCGCCGAGCTTCCTTTAGCTTCTCTGCAAGCTCTCCAAGGCCCTCGGGCATGGAGTGGGCAGGCCATAAGGCTTGGGCAACGCCTCGCATCGTCTGCCGAATTCGCTCGTGCAGTTGCAAGAGTTCGGGAAGAAGGTCACCCGTAGAACCGGGCATCTCCTCTGCAGGACGACCTGTGAGCATACCTACAGACATTACTCTGTTAGTCGACTTCCTCGCCGAACTCTTTTTTCAGAGTTCGTTCAAGCACTTACTAAATATGCCGCGTCGAAGCCGCTGATTCTCCTTCATGGAGTCCGACAGCTGGCCACGAACATCTTTAAGTTCGACGTCCAGCTTGGTGTTGGCATCCTGAAGATCATTCTTCTCTGCCTCACCTTTGTCAACGTACTCTCACCGGCCTTTAGCCGGCGTAAGAGTTGTTGCTTTTCCGGATCGAGTCCGGCGCCATCTGCAATATGATTTGTCAGATTTGCACCCACATCGCACAATACTAATCTTTTGAAGTGTATCTTACCTGAGGGGATCTCTTTGGGCTCCCCTGCTGCGGCTAGTGCGGCCTCTAGTTGGGCCTTGCACTTTTCCAGCTCCTGGGACAGTACATTATTCTTCTCTATAAGAACCTGCATATTAAATGATCCTTAAAATAGTTGCTCTAACTGTTTCAAGTTTCGGGGGCTACTGGTATATATATATATTTGACCAAAATTTTCTTACCCGTATGTCTTTTACATACTACTCCGTGGCTCTGGCTAAACCATTTTGAGCGGCACGGAGGTACGCATCTCCCGAATTAAAGGCATCTAAAGCCTCTCGGGAGAGACAAGCGTCGCGTAGAACTATCCGGCGATGCCTGTGGTTCATGGCACTCTCCACTTTAGAATTTGTGGCAGACAGCCTGTCCGCATCCTCTGTCGGAGGAGCGTCCGGTGCGCGCCTTGTGCTCGCCTCCGCTTCCTGGCCAGACGTTGGAGCCTGGCTGGTGGAGGCGTGATTGGCAACCTCTCCGGATGTAGTCCGGCGAGGTCTCTTCGTTCTGAAGATAGCACGAATGTTAATATGCCCTGACAGAATAACACCAGGGAAACAGAGGGTGCGCTATACCTTTGCGCCGGCATCTCAGTCAGGACTACATTCCTTTTTGCCCCACGGGGCCCTGCAGCCCCTCGTTGGCTAGCCGCCGCAGGTTCGGCCTCCTGCCTCGGAAATTTTCCCTGCAAAACACGGTTGTCGTCAGAAACACCGGAATACGTGAGTGTGGAATCTCTCTCAAGGGAATGAGACTCCGGTGTCTGTCACCTGGAAGGGCGGGATTAACCCTGGGTAATCAGCCGTAATGGCTACCAAGGTATTGTCCTTGCTTAGCTGATGGAACACCCCGTCGATAAGCTCCACCGATATGTCCGGATCCTCTTCGGAGTCCGGAGCGAGTGACCGTTCTGGTTCCTCGGGCTGTGGAGGGCGGCTGTTTATATCCTTTACCTCATGTCGCAGTTCCTGCATTGAAGTCGTTAGACTACATATCTAACCGTCGGAGTATAAAACAAACGGGCAAGCACAATTGTTCACTTACCCAACTTGGAGGATCGTACATAGTAAATCCGGCCCGCGGGTTGACGCGGAGGAATTCCTCCTCTTCTCCCTTGTACAAAGATGATAAGATCTTTACTAGAGCGGCAGCTGAGGCCGACCCCTTACGACTGTAACGGGTGGCGTCATCCTCCCCGTTGAAATCCCACATGGGGTGGCCTCTATATGGAAGCGGCTGCACCCCCCGCATAATGCATGCGGCCATGACTCCAATCATGGTTAGTCCGGAATGAGCCAACAGTCTTATCCAGCCCATCAGGTAAAGGACGTCTCTGTCGCTTTCTCTCTGAGAGCTCCGCGGACGCCAGCTCAAGCGTTTCTTCAATGGAGCACTGTTGAACTCAGGGAGACCGACCCGGATAGGGTCCGGTAGCGGGACGTCATCTATCACTAGTAGAAAACAGGGCTATGGTCCAGGCCGGCTCAGCCCATTAGTCCCGGTTCAGTCTAGAACCGGGACTAATGTGAGCATTGGTACCGGTTCGTGCGGCTAAGGCATTAGTCCCGGTTCATCTAGACCTTTTGGTCCCGGTTGGTGGGATGAACCGGGACCAATGGGCCTCGCTCCTGGCCCACAACCATTGGTCCCGGTTCGTGCCACAAACCAGGACTAAAGATTAGACCTTTAGTCCCGGTTTGAGGCACCAACCGGGACTAATGGGGATGAGACCTTTAGTCCCGGTTCGTGCCACGAACCGGTACTAAAGGTCCCATTTTCAAACTATACCCCCCCACCCCCCCGTGGATCGCCTTTTCAGTTTTAAAAAATAAAAGAAAATGATGGAAATGTCAAAAAAATAAAAGAAAATAAGTTTCACATGTGATATGTGGTCTAGTTGTTGGGAAAATTTACAAATATGAATTTTGACTTTATTTACAAAATCTCTCTGGAATTTGTAAAATGGGCATAACTTTTGCATACGAACTCGGATGAAAAAGTTTTTTATATGAAAAATCATCTACTCGAAAAGTTACATCCGATGGAGACTGCCTACAGCCTGTTTGCAAATTTCTAGAATCCTCAAATTCCAAAAGGAAAAAAAGTTATGCTCAAATTTCAGTTTTTTTAAATTTTCAGTAAATCTGGTCAAACTATGGTCAAACTACTTATTCAAGAAGTATTAGTGTTACTAAATAATTATTCAAGAATATTAGTGTTATTAAATAATTATTTCACCTTTTTTGAATTTTGGTCAATCTGGTCAAACTATGGTCAAACTGTGGTCAAACGATGGTCAAACTACTTATTCAAAAATATTAGTGTTACTAAAAAATTATTGTTTTTTAGAACAATAGTTTTAAACTCAGACAGTGAAATATGTGACTTCATGCTCAAGCTAAATTCCTGAGGGTTAATAGGATTGACATCTTACTATTGTCAGGAAAACAACAAGTGCAGACTTGGAAACGAGGGAGAATAGAACCCGGAAGTTAAGCATGCTCAGGCCGGAGTAGTGAGAGGATGGGTGACCGTTCGGAAAGTGAGATGATTTGAAATGATGAGGGGTGATTAGAGATTAAAGTGAGCAGTGATGAGGGGTGATTAGAGATTAGAGGTTAAAATAATTCAGAAATTTGAAAAAAAAATTCAAAAAAAAATTCAAAAAAAAAATCAGGAAATTTCCTTTAGTACCGGTTGGTGTTACCAACCGGGACTAAAGGTGGACCGGCCACGTGGAGGGCCTTTAGTCCCGGTTCTGGATTGAACCGGGACTAAAGGGTCAGGGCATTACTACCGACACTTTAGTCCCGGTTCCAGAACCGGGACTAAAGGCCCTTTTTCTACCAGTGTATGTAAAACTATTCCGAAGGCCAGTCCTCGGACGCCTTCTTTGGGGTTCGGGATAGGTATTCGGTCCCGGCGATGCGCCATACTTCGGCTCCACCCACTTGGTATATAGACCCCTCTTGAGAACGGGGCACCAGGTAGAATAACCTCTTCCACAGCGCGAAATGAGCCTCAACGCCTAAAAATAGCTCGCAAAGGGCGACGAAACCCGCAATATGTAATACGGAGGTGGGCGTGAGATTGTGCAGCTGGAGGCCGTAGAACTCCAGAAGCCCGCGGAGAAATGGATGAATTGGAAATCCCAGTCCCCTTATTAGATAGGGGACGAGGAACACCCGCTCTCCTTTAGAAGGATTGGGGGTGCTCTCCGCTTGTTTTCCGCCATTGTAGGTGGCGAGACCGGCTCGGACCGGGACCATGTATGCCTGAGGGAGAAATCCCTTGACCTGAAGCGACACTAACTCGCTATGCGGGATGGTGCAACTCCCCCAGTCCCCGGGTTTGGGACCGGAGGGGCGAGGGGAGGAGTTGCGACGGCTGGTCATGTTGGGATGGACCTTTGCTGGAAGCACTCTGATGATAACTCGCGGAGAGGAGAAGATGTGGTTTGGACCTAAATCCCCATCCCGTTAAATAGGCGGCTCGTTTATATGGCTAGGGGTGTGGATGTAAAAACGCCCTGGCTTTTCGCATTCGTTTGACACGTGGAAGAAGGCCATTATTGGGCGTGGGAGCCGAGGAGCACTACATTACAAAAATCGGACATTATTCCTATAGGTGCACAGGATTTGGAGAAGCACCCGCCTTGCAATGCCGAACAATCTGCGCGCCGAACTCGTCGTCATTGAAGCCTGGTTCGGGGGCTACTGAGGGAGTCCTGGATTAGGGCGTGTTCGGGTAGCCGGACTATACCTTCAGCCGGACTCCTGGACTATGAAGATACAAGATTGAAGACTTCGTCCCGTGTCCGGATGGGACTTTCCTTGGCGTGGAAGGCAAGCTTGGCTATGCGGATATTCAAGATCTCCTACCATTGTAACCGACTCTGTGTAACCCTAACCCTATCCGATGTCTATATAAACCGGAGGGTTGTAGTCCGTAGGGCATCAACTCTATATACAACAATCATACCATAGGCTAGCTTCTAGGGTTTAGCCTCCTTGATCTCGTGGTAGATCTACTCTTGTACTAACCATATCATCAATATTAATCAAGCAGGAGTAGGGTATTACCTCCATCGAGAGGGCCCGAACCTGGGTAAAAACATCGTGTCCCTTGTCTCCTGTTACCATCCGGCCTTGACGCACAGTTCGGGACCCCCTACCCGAGATCCGCCGGTTTTGACACCGACAGGTTGTATTCGACGAAGGTGACTGGTTGCATTCTAATACATACTAGCTCAGGCAACAATCCCTAAATAATATTATGATGTTTTTCCCGAAAACATGTTTAACATATACTCGCTCTGTCTGGAATTACTTGCCGCAGAATTGGTTGTATCTAGACGTATTTAAGTTCTACATACATTCATTTTTATCCATTTCTGTGAAAAGCAATTCGGGACTGAAGAAGTAGCATAATGTGAATATATGCATAGCTAAATGTTCCTACAGAATTTCTTAGACAACTCATTGTACTCATTGTACACAAATATGTTTGTTCCGACTGAGACTTGCATCTCCAGCCATCCATTCTGATTAATTATGTTTCCTTACAGCTACTATAGGAAAATAAATTATTTTTACGGTAAGGTGATTTGTTTTGCTACATTGGAGACTAACTCATGATATGGCTGCCCTATCGCCCGCACCATGCCGTACCACGACGTTCGGCACCAGCTCTCGGACCACTTTACCGTCGAGATCACCTATGAGGGTGGAGGGGGGGGGGGGGGGGGGGGAGCGGCTAAGCACCTTCGGGACAACAATGCTCGCCGCTTGCGCATATGACGTGGTGGCGCTCCAGTACGGCTTGAGTCGGCCCGAGCTCAACTTACACAAGACGACCAAAGAAGCAGAGTTCCTCGCTCTCCCATGTGGATCATGTCCCGCGAGAAGGAGAAGGCAAATCGCCGGTTCAAGGCGCAACACACAACCGAGGCTAGGGATTCGTTGTACATGAAGACGTTCGCCAAGGCCAATCTGGATCTCATGGTGGAAGAGATTGTCTTCTACGCCAAGAGGGACAGAGAGCACAGGAAGAAGCAGGACGAGAAGCATGCACACAGGATCAGCACGGTGGCCCATGAGTTGTTCAACCAGCTTGACTGGGAGAGACGAGGACGAGGTGAAACCATCTACTGACAACGACAATGACTATTAGCTAGGCCCCTCGAGCGGAGGCGCAATGGACATGGACTCGTACGGCGACGACTTTCATGGTATGTTGTGGGTACAAATACTCCTTCCCCGTGATGGTCTAGTGTAGACTTTAGGAGGAGTAGCACGATGATCCATGCGTAGTACTATTTAACTATCTAGTGTGATATCATTTTAATGTTAATGTTGAACATTTCGTATTAGAATTTGTAATTCTGGAATATGCAATAAATAATGTTAATGTTTGACTGTTTAGGGCACCAATTTTACATCATATGTTATTGCAGAAAATTTTCTGGTGCATAGTAACTTTCTCTGCTGCCCTTAAACCATTTTTGGCACCCACTTTTACATCATCTTGTGGAGATGCTCTAAGGTCTAGTACAACTACTTGCATAGTACTACTGACGTTTCTCTTTGCAAATTGATCTCCAAGGGAATTAATGGCTTCTGAAATCTGATTTGTAGCATAGGATCTGATATGGACAACCACTTACATCTTTGCTCTTTCATGTTGTGAACTTTCCGTTGCCATCCATTCCCAGGTACAAGTAATTAGAAAATGTTTGGTCAAGGTAAGGAGAGAACGCTGCACACGTACATGGGAACTTCTCGTAAGAGGAAGTGAACTTGAGAAGCATATTTAAAGTGGCAACACATGTCTCAGTGTCTTTGATGAACCCACCTGACAAGTTCAATTATATGATCTCTGGCACCCTACATGCTAAACGTTTACAACTGACCGTTATGCCAGGTGGTCTGGCCTACCCCTCACTAGTCCTAATCAACCACCCTTCTCCTCCAGTTGTGGGAACTAGCTATAAGTTCCCAATGGGTTGTGTTCGATGAAGGAGACTGGTTGCATTCTAATACGTACTAGCTCTGGCAACAATCCCTAAATAATATTGTAATGTTTTTCCCCATAACATTTCTAACATATACTCGCTCTGTCTGGACGTATCTAGACGTATAAATGCATAGCTAAATGTTCCGACAGAATTTTAGTTCTACATACATCTGTTTTTATCCATTTCTGTGACAAGTAATTCGGGACTGAAGAAGTAGCATAATGTGAATATATGCATAGCTAAATGTTCCGACAGAATTTCTTAGACAACTCATCGCACTCATTGTACACAAATCTGTTTGTTCCGACTGAGACTTGCATCTCCAGCCATCCATTCTGATTAATTATGTTTCCTTACAGCTACTATAGAAAAACAAATTATTTTACAGTAAGGTCATTTGTTTTGCTACATTGGAGACTAACTCATGATATTTCCACACTTACTTTAATACTTATTTTGTATTTTGTAGTTATGAAACTCAAAGTGCAAGTGATAGTGCCAACTGCCATGCCAACCACTGAAATTACTCAAAAGCTTTTTGCCAATACCGCAGCTGCAAAAAGAATTATGTGAGACTACTTCAGATGTGTGTTTGACTGCATTTTCTTCAAGAAGGAAGGCTGAAAGAATTATGTGAGTAGGATTTTCTACAATAGCTTACTACAGAACTAGTTAAGGGTTTCAACGGTGCAAAAGTTCACAAAAATTCTGAAAAAAAGTACTGAACCAACACACCTATAATATAACATGATCCAACGGAGGGATTACAAAAATATGAGTGTATGTGTCCTGGACAAAAAAAACAAATCATCCCGTGTATATTTATGTCGCGGTGAGCTGAAATGCTTATTATTTTTGCTGAGGACACATAAATGCATATTTTGACAATCCCTCTGTTGGATCATCTTATTACATTATATAGATGCTCCCATATTTATTTCATATTTTTTGATAACTTTTAAACCATTAAAAGTTTAGCGACCCTTAACTAGTTCTGTGGCAAGCTATGGTAGACACAGTTTTACCTATATAGTCGAGCTAAGAAAAGATCGGAGCACATCGAACAGAGATTTCTGACATGGAAGTCTAACAGGGGGAACTGAAATACAGAAGCATATATATAATATAGTGGCAGCACATGACTTGGTGTCTTTGATGAGCACATGCGACGTTGTTCTTGTCGGGGTTGTCTCCGGCATGACGTGGTGACGATGACATAACAATGTTTACTCGTGAAGGTGTTAATTTCATAAGTCGACTTAGTCATAAGCATTAATTTCATAACTTATTATTGTTCGGTCGATGATTGTCTTTATTCTGTACTGTTAGGACCGAGAGTATATCGACCAGAGGGGGGTGAATGGGAGATTTAAATTTTCTTTCGAAAGCTTCGAAACTAATCCCACTCACAGCAGCGAAGTAGTGTCAAAGGAAATAAACTTAATCAGTCTTCTTCGTCAGAGGCATATTCATCGATGAAAGCATTGACAACAATGCGAACTTGATAAATCACAATTTTAACTACGACAAGAATAATGCAACATGCAAACAGATGTAGTAGAAAGGGACACATCATGGTATGCACGAATACAAATACTATGGAGAGATTTCACAAGCGATTGATAGGGACAAGATAAAAACAAATGAATACAGACGAAGACAATGAAACAGGGGGAAAACTGAAACACAACTAGATAAACAGACTAAACGAAATGATCAAATAAACTATCGCCACAGAGCATGAGTATGAACTGAAGGAAATATAGTAGTGCACCCCGTTGGCCCAACGGTTGCAGGCTGTCAGGCTGCGGAGGGGACGATCTGCTTTGCGTGCAGGGTCTCCTTCCCTAAGAAGCAACTTGAAAAGATAGCCTTGGGGCTGCATAGGTCCCTTCATGTGGGTGTTGTCGAGCCCGCACGGCGCTGCTGAAGATCTACTACGGGACCTCCTACCAGAGGGGTTACTGGAGAAGATCGACGGCAGAGCGCTCCTATAGTCATCCACGCCACAACCGGCGAGACTAGCAGAGCAACAGCGCAATGAACAACTACACTAGAGAGGAACGTCGAGTGCTAAGGGAAGTTTAAATGGTCTATAATACCCCTTTAATAAGGAGGTAAGCCATATTATACGCCATTTATATATCTCCTATCTAAAAAAAGATTAGTGTTCCCTGATCCGTACTCTTTTGTCAGGTCCTGATCGTTCTTACACACACAAAAAAATATCAATCTCATGATTTAAAACCGGATCGATCTATTGAACCAATCTGTGGTTGGATGGTTATTAGGAAGACAGTGGTATCCCCACCTGCTAGTAACAGACTTGACATTGATGCACGTATTTTACTAGATTTATTTTAAGCCTTTCGGCGATGTGCATTTAGTGAGAAAAGACATTCCGGTCAACTACTGAAAGGAGGCAACTCAATGCATTTGCGATTCGCTGTTTTCTTCCATGGACATAGTGTCTTGGACGTGATGTCGCTGGTCTATTGCCGAACGGGGCCTTAGAAGCTGGCCAATGAGCTTATCGTTGGTGAGGCTCCGCATTTTTATCTTGTTCCTGCAACGAAACATTGCTAGATACGTCTTGGCACTCCAACATTTCATATGCATGAGAAATGCAAACTCGAACTTCCACCACCAGTCGACTCACTCCTTCCCAATCTTGTTAAAAACGTCCTGATACCTCCATGTCTACAAGTAATCAAGCACTAAGAAGCAAATGATAAGCTATCCTGTAGTGTATGGGGCCTGAGTCATGAACCAACAATGCTGCCTAGGAGGAACTCGGTATGAATATATGGGGAAAGGTAACCATGTCCTCAGCTACCATCATTGAATAAATAAGCGAGATGACAATAACTCAAAGGGACAATCAAGCAGAAGTCCAACCGTTCAATATTTTAGCAGTTATGCACACCCTAAAATATGTAGCTGGTGCTGCTACTTCTGTTTGGGCTCAACACGCTGGGTGTTACAAATAGTCTTTTTTCGATCATCACTCAGTCGGTCAGTCATAGATTGGTGGCAAGAAAATTTCCAGTACCTAGTTTGCGCAGTAGTTTTGATATGGTTAAGTCCATGGCACAGAATCCAGCCATGATTTCATTTGAAGATTGAGATTCCAGGGTTACAATCTTCTCAGAGCTGAGAATCATGATTGGTTGTAATAACCTTTCGGATGCTGTTAGATGTGAACAGAGAGTTATGTGAAGCCAATTCTTCTGCCATTCTAAACTTCATTTCAAAAGCCCTTATACAATATGTGGGAATAACATTCGATGGTGATGTGGCACTAGAAACGCGATTACCACTGCAATTGGCCTGATATAGTAAAGCTCACCAAACTTTGAGCTTGCCGTCATAAGTTGTTCGTCCAACTAGAGGCAACTCCTTCACCAAGAACAAGGTTGAAGGTTCCCATAAAGGCATCTTTGAACCTCTTCTTTCTCGACAATATTTATTTTTAATGTTCTCATGGGAGCCTACCTTTTGAACTATTGATCTGCTGTGGTAAGAAAGTGTACAAATTTTGTTGTTGTCATTAACATGAACTGAAACACAATTACGGCAACAAACTATCAGAGAAGAGTAACTGACCTTTCCTCCAGGCTTGTGCCTGTTTTGAAATATAAGGTAGGCCCCGTGCTACCTTTTTAGTTTCAAAAAAAACTATCAGAGAAGAAGAACATTGTGTTTTATGTCCAAGAGTGCAAGGTTTATTTAAAAAATATTTTACACCACAAATACATTGAAATAATGTAATTATAATTAAAACAAACTCTAAAATCTTCTATTTGTCTCCACTATATATGTAACCGATACAAATACAAGAACAACTTCAGTAACCAGATAATCGACAAACCTTGGAATGATGTCATATGCCACAAGAGAAGTGTCGTGTGGTGTCAAAACCAAAATTAAAACAAGCTTGTGATGGATATTTTTTTTCTGTTCTCTTGAGGCCTAACTTTCGAACTGTCGATTTGAGTGGGGAATAATTGTACGACTTTTCTTGATGTTATTATCACGAACCGAAACATAATTACGGTAGCAAACTATCATGGTACAATAACATTGCCTGTATACCTATGTTGTAGTACAACTCCCTGTTTGCTACTGAAGCTTCTCTTCAGACATGGAGGTCCCAGGGGATTAATGGCTTTTCAAATCTTATTAGTGGCTTCTGTTTCTCGTGGATCGTGTTTTGATCTTCCCAATGCCTTCCATACCTATGTAGGAGTAATCGGATAATGACCATGTAGAATGAAGTAGATATATGAGAAAATGCTTAGTTGAAACAAGGACATATCGATGCACACATAACAGGAACTTCTTGCCGAGTCATGATGTCTTTGATGAGAAGAGGAACTGAGCTTGAGAAGTTATATATAAAGTGGCAAGACATGTCATTTTTTTTCTGAGTCAATGCGGCAAAGCTTAGTTATAACTAGTACCCTACCAACAGGGATCCAACGACCATGATTGATTGAGTGGCAACTATTTCCCGTTTGCTTTAAACCTTCACAACTGAGTGTTATGCCACATAGTCTTTGATGGTTGAACCCGGACGGGTTGCTAGAGCACAACATTATTTTCTACAACTTCTACGTGGCTTAACACTTTAACCGCCTAGGCTTGACGAGTATCAACTGTTGATGGTGTTGTGCCCATATCATGTCAACTACGTATCTATGGCCATTTATGTATTGTGTTGCTTCCCATTTCACCATACCTCCCATGCTCACGACTAGAGGACCAGACACGTTGTTGTACATGTGAACATGTATCATGTGCTATACATGTGGAATTCTTTCAAAATCGGACTTGGTGTCGTATTTCTCCTTCTAGAACGTGTATGAGAGGAAGTCTAATGTGTCGAGGACATATATCAATGCCTTACATGGTTAAGAATCAGACCCCCCCTGGGCACCATGATCTGTATAAGTGATGGAGAGGGTACCCTTTTTTGGCTAGAGACATGTAGCTTGGAAGGGGCTATCTTAGCACCGAATTCCCGTCGCTCTTCGCATTTATTTCTGACAAATGCTCTTAGTATCCTCAGTTGTCCGCAACGGAAATTGGAACACCTATGATGTTTGGTTCTCTGCTTGGGATGAGCCATAGAAGATCTCCCGCCTATGATGTCGGGTTCTTTGGATTTGGTTTTCTGGCACCTGGGCCTCTCAAGGCTTTTCTCCTTTAGGTTGGCATACAGAGATCTTTGTGTGGCCATATGCATCACTCTGATGCAGAGGCCGGGGATTTCCCCCTTTTTTAAAAAAAAAATACCGAGATCCTTGTTGATTGCCCACCCTAGTTTGGTCCTCACACTTGCGGAAAACACCACTGATTAGAGATGCAAGAGAAGTTTGAGGCTCGTGAACCGCTCGAGATCGACTCATAGATTGGATTGACCCAAGATCGATTCAAAAATAAATGAGCAGAGTATGAGCACTTTATATAGCTTGATGGAGAAACGAGATGATGTTGAGACAACATTGCCTCGCTCAATTTTAGCTCGATGGCTCGATATCATACAGTTATATTATATATATATATATATATATATATATATATATATATATATATATATATATATATATATATATATATATATATATATATATATATAGGGTCGCGCTATTCGTCACCCTGGGTGAGCAATAGTTATTCTTCACACCCCCTCTATTTTACCATCAATGCACCGTAATTTTACGTTCTGTAAGTTTTGTCATATTTCCGATGCAAAAAGGGACCGTAAGAAAATATATAATCGCCGTAAAAAATATTTTATGTTATGTAAAATTACAAACGTAAAAACATAGTCTAAAATACACATAAACTGCAAAAAATTTTGTCATATGACCTATATTTTTATTTTCTTATGCGAAATTTTACATAGTGAATCAATAGGAATGTAACTATTTGAATTCCAAACATAATTTAATTATAAAATGATCGTAAGATTATATCGGATGAAGAATAACTTATTCTGCACCCTGGGTGAAGAATAGCTTACGGGTGCAGAATAAGCTATTCTTCACCCAGGGTGCAGAATAAGTTATTCTTCATCCGATATAATCCTACGATCATTTTATAATTAAATTACGTTTGGAATTCAAATAGTTACATTCCTATTGATTCACTACGTAAAATTTCGAATAAGAAAATAAAAATATAGGTCATAAGACAAGAAAATTTGCAGTTTATGTGTATTTTAGACTATGTTTTTACGTTTGTAATTTTACATAACATAAAATATTTTTTACGGCGATTATATATTTTCTTACGGTCCCTTTTTGCATCGGAAATAAGACATAACTTACAGAACGTAAAATTATAGTGCATTGATGTCAAAATAGAGAGGGAGTGAAGAATAACTATTCCACACCCAGAGTGACGAATAGCGATACCCTATATATATATATATATATATATATATATATATATATATATATATATATATATATATATATATATATATATATATATATAAAGAGAAAATAGGATACTTTATTTGCATATATGTTATGTACATTTTTTCTTATTTTACCTACTAGCAAACATGTAAGCTTAATTAAGCAAACATATAATTTGAAAGGGCATTTCCCTATTTTATTTTTTGGATGATGATGACAAACCCTTTGTGGTCTAATCGTGTGCTATATGTTTCAGGTTCTCGATGCTTAGGCTTACATCGGATTGCTATTACCTCTCGAAGGAAAAGATCGAAGACGTGTCCTCTACGCTTTTATTTTCTTTGGTCGTAGAGTACCCGTACTATCAAGAGGGAATCCTCATTAGGAAGCTCTGGGGGAATCAGTTCACGTACACTCTTGTCACCCTCTCTTTGCCTTCCTCAGGTGTGTGTGTGAGAGAGAAGTTTTCCTTGCCTCTTCCCCTCTTTCCTGCTCACTGTTTCTGCCCAGCAGTTGTACCGCTGGGTCTTGTCGCTCACCAGCTTTTGCTCGAGCAGTTGTACCGCTGCCTCCGGGCGGTGGTACCGCCACCATGCTCTGCAACAGCTGGGGCGGTGGTTCCGTCCATATACCGCTCAAGTACCGCTCTCGCCTTTGGTTTGATGTGGTTCTTGGGCGGTAGTGGCCCGGTTGGTCCGGTCGTTCCACGATGACCGGTACCACCGGTGTTCCGAGCGGTTCTTCCGCTCAGAACTTAGCCGCCCAAGAGCTCAAGGCCATGCGGTTGTTCCGGCCAGGCACCGCCCAAGTACCGGCCAAGCTCCTGTTTTGATGCGGTGGTTGTGCGGTAGCCAGGCGGTTAGTCCGGTTATTTTTTCTTAGCCGGTACTACCGTCCGCCTGTCCGGTTGTACCGCTTGGTAGGGTTCTGCTGTTACACCGTGAGTCCCGGTTGTACCGGGACAAGGACCGGTTGTACCGCTGCAGTGCAAAAACGCAGTAAGGTTGGAAATGTGGGGTGACTATTTAAGGGAGCTTCTCCGACCTACCACTCCTACCTTGGACCTCTCTCACTCCACCATTAATGCCCCTCAAGCTCTCTTGCCCGATCTCTTTCTCTAGCCACTCAAACTTGTTGATTTGCGAGGGATTGAAGGAGGAGACCTAGATCTACACTTCCACCAAAGGATATTTGCTTCCCCCATACTTTCTTGTGTGGATTTTGTTACTCTTGGGTGTTTGAGCACCCTAGATGGTTGAGGTCACCTCGGAGCCATATTCCATTGTGGTGAAGCTTCGTGGTTCTTGTTGGGAGCCTCCAATTAAGTTGTGGAGAGAGCCCCAACCTTGTTTGTAAAGGTTCGGTCGCCGCCTTCAAGGGCACCAATAGTGGAATCACGGTATCTCGCATTGTGTGAGGGCGTGAGGAGAATACGGTGTCCCTAGTGGCTTCTTGGGGAGCATTGTGCCTCCACACCGCTCCAACGGAGACGTACTTCGCCTCAAAGGGAAGGAACTTCGGCAACACATCCTCGTCTCCACCGTCTCCACTCTTGGTTATCTCGTGCCTCTATTTAAGCAAGCTTACTTGTTTCATATCTCTTGCTTGCTTGTGTACCTATCCTCGTTGCATCATATAGTTTGCTCACCTAGTTGCATATCTAGACAACCTACTTTGATGCAAAGTTTAAATTGTTAAAGAAAAGCTAAAAATTGTTAGTTGCCTATTCACCCCCCTCTAGTCAACCATATCGATCCTTTCAATTGGTATCAGAGCCTCGTCTCTTTATTAAGGACTTTACCGTCCGAAGAGTATGGTTGATACCGTAGACGGAGCGGAGGAACACTCCGGTGTGAATCCTATCTCGTCTACGGGCGATGGGGGAACTTCGGTCTCTCGTGAGGAGTTCAATGTAGCCTTGGAGACATTGAAAACCTCCATGACGACCGAAGTTGAAAGCATGTTTACTAAATTTCTTGAGGGGCTTAAACTATCCACCGCACCGTTGAAAGTGGGGGATCCCGCCAACAAGGTGTCGGATGCTATCCCCGACAAGGGGGAAGCTAGTAGTGAAAAGGCTCCTTCTTCTAGTGGCAAGAATGGCACCGGCATCTTTGCCCATGTGGAACCACCACTTGTTTATGGTGGACCGGTTCCTTCCACTCATTTGAATCATGCCGGTCCTCCCCCTAAGATTGTGAAAAATGAGGATTTTGATTCTTGGGTTTACCGCTTTAAACGTCATTTAAATCATGTGAACACTAACCTTTGGAGAATCATTGAAGAAGGTTTCTATCCACATGATCCAAGCAACTTCACTCCTCGAGAAGCCGCGGACAATCAATTCAATGAGAATGCTCTCTTCATCATTCAAGATGCAATTCCACCCGAAGACCTACCTCATCTTCGTCCCTTCGCCTTGGCCAAAGATGCATGGCATTGTGTCGTGTCTCTCTACCGGGGAAGCGCAAGCATTCAACGCTCCAACTATGAAGTGGTACAAGATGAGGCCGATGAGTTTGCAATGAAGGAAGATGAAGAACCTCGTGAGCTCTATCGGAGAGTCACCAAACTCGCGGTCTCACTATGAGATCACGGGAGCAAGGACACGGATGACAATTGGATCAAGCGCAAATTCCTCAAGGCAATGATGCCCTACCACAAGGCCATGTCCTCCGTCATTCGTCAAAGACCGGACTTCCACACTTTGACCTCAAGCGAAGTGTTGGATGAGTTTGTGGCCATGAACATTTTGGACAAGACCGCCGACAATGCGGTGCTCCGTTCTCAACGGGCAAAGAAGCCTAACCTTGCATTGAAGGCCAAGCTCACCGTGGAAGAAGAAGAAGAGGAAGAAGAGGAGAGCAACCCCGAAGATAAGAAGTATGCATATCATGAACATATGGCATTTGCTTCAAGGCAATTTTGGAGCAAGAAAAACTCGAGGCCCAACTTTAGTAAAAATAACTCGAGTGGCACAAGGGGCAAGCAACGTGTAAGGACTTGCTACAATTGTGGCAACGTAAGTCATTTCGTTGCGGAATGCCCGTATGAGAAGAGGGAAGACAATGGTGGCAAACTCATCCGAAAGGACAAGGACAAGTCGTTCCCCAACAAGAACAACTTCACCAAGAAGACTCCTCCCAAGGCCTTGGTTGTGCAAGAAGAGTACAATGAGGATGATGACGATGATGAGTCGGTTGCCATGGCCTCCATCGCCATTGCAACAACGTCACGAGTGTCTCTCTTCGACTCACCCAACGAGAGCATCACCGCCAAGTGCCTCATGGCTAAAGCCACCAACAAGGTAACCTCCAACATCAAAACTACCATCATTAATCATCCTTTCCCAACGGATAGCATTAATGAAGTTGAGGGAGCTAATGTGGAGGTTAACGAGTTTGAGGCATTTATGGGTAAACTCAAGGGAAAATCCAAGAAGCACTTTGTTGCTCTCTTGGAACAACTTGGTGAGGCCAATGACATGATCGATGCCCACGAAGACACCATCTCGAAGATGGAAGGGCATAGTCGTGACTATGCCGATGAGATTTCGGATCTTTCCAATGCTCTTGAGGAAGAGTGTGGTCTTTGTTTGGCTCTTGAGGAGTCACACAATGTTGATCATGCTAAGTTAGAGAAAGATTATGATCATGCCCTCGTTGTTTCTCGTGTGCTAAATTCCGAGAAGGCCAAACTCGGGATTGATCTTGCTAGACTCAATTAGGAGTTTGATATACTTGACAAGGCCCACAAGGCCTTGAAGGGTATTCACGCTAGTCTCAAGGAGTCTCATGATCAACTCCAAGTGAAGCTAACTAAGGAGAAAGCAACCTGTCCTCATATGGTTTTAATTGATAATGCAAATGCTACTAACCCGTGTTGTGAGCATATGCATCTTGTTGAGGAAAATGCTAAGTTGAAGGCGCAACTTGAGAGAGGTCTTGCGACTTGCATACAAGGCAAGAAGAACCTCAACGATCTCTTGATCAACCAAAAGGGAGGTGTGGAGAAGGAAGGGGTTGGGTACGTCCCCGACTCCAAGAATAAGAAGAAGAATGACAAGACCAAACGACCTCCTCCCCTCATGCAAACCTTTGTGAGGGCGGGAGAGAGTGTCCCCGAGGAGAAGAAGAAGAACAAAGTCAAGAAGGGCAATGTCACCTCTCCCAACAAAGCCGGCGATTTTAATCCTTCTTATGTGTTGTGCCGTGCTAGTGATGGGCATGTTTATGCCAAATTTGTTGGTTCTCTTCATGAGTACATTGAATGGTCTATTTGGGTTCCTAAGACCCTTGTTACTAACATCAAAGGACCCACTACAAAATGGGTACCTAAAACCAAGCATTGATCTCTTGTAGGTGTTTGCTTCCGGTGGTGGATCATGGTTGCTCGATAGCGGAGCTACAAATCATATGACCGGAAGCAAGGACTTGGTGGTGGACGTGCACAAGGTTCCATCTATGCCCACCAATGTCGAGTGGGGTGACGCCTCATCTTCGAAGGTATTGGGACTTGGCAAGGTGGTCATCTCTCATGATCTCACGATCGAGAAGGTCATGCTTGTTGAGTCCCTTGCATACAATTTACTTTCCGTTCGTCAACTTGCAATCATGGGCTTTGCCACTTTCTTTGATATCGATTCCGTGGCCCTCTTGTGGAGCAAGACTCTTAAAGTAGCCTTTGTTGGGCATGTCGAGAACGGTCTATATGTGATTAACTTTTCGGAGCGACCCACTAAGACCGCGACATGCCTAATGGCTAAAGTTGATGTGGGATGGCTTTGGCATCGCCGTTTAGCCCATGTCAATATGAGATCTTTGCAAAGTCTCCTCAAGGGGGACCATGTCCGTGGACTAACGAATGTTAGTTTTGCTAAAGATCGTGCTTGCAGTGCCTGTATCGAAGGAAAGCTACATGAGAAGGCTCACCCTCCCACGACTATCATTTATTCAAAGAGGCCTTTGGAGCTCCTTCACATGGATCTCTTTGGGCCTCCATCCTTCGATAGTCTTGGAGGTAGGAAGTATTGCTTGGTGATTGTGGATGACTACTCAAGGTACACGTGGGTGTATTTCTTCAAGAGGAAGAGCGAGACCCAACAAACCGTCATTGACTTTGCAAATGAAGCACAACGTCAACACAATGCAAAGATCTTGACAATAAGAAGTGACAACGGCACCGAGTTCAAGAACTACACCTTGGATGAATTTCTTAGTGATGAGGGAATCAAGCATCAATATTCCGCACCATACACCCCTCAACAAAACGGTGTTGCGGAGAGGAAGAACCGGACGTTGATGGATGCGGCAAGGACCATGATGGCGGAGTTCAAGTCTCCGTACAACTTTTGGGCCGAAGCCATCAACACCGCGTGTCATGCATCCAATCGGCTCTACCTCCGCAAGGGCTTGAACAAGACTCCATATGAGATACTCACCGGTAACAAGCCCAACCTCAAGTACTTCCGGGTATTCGGGTGTAAGTGTTTCATTCTCAAGAAAGGTGTTTGGTTGTCTAAATTTGAGGCTAGAGCTTATGAGGGCATATTTGTTGGTTATGCTACAAACTCTCATGCTTACCGTGTCCTCAATAAATCCACGGGACTTATTGAGGAGACGTGTAACGTGGAGTTTGATGAGAATAACGGCTCCCAAGTGGAGCAAAGTGGCACTTGTGATGTAGGTGATGAAATTCCTCCTCAAGCCATAAGAAGAATGGGTGTTGGTTTTATCCTACCCATTGAGGAACCCCTTGTGGCCGAAGGAGAAGGACAATGCTCCACTCAAGTGGAGCCATCACCAACCCAAGGCCCACACGCTTCCGAAGAACAAAGTGAAGGCCCTCAACCTCATGAACAAGACCAAGGGCAAGATCATACTCAAGACGGTGTTGACACACCAAGTGATGCCCAAGGTCAAGTTCTCTCCCCCGAGCAAGTTCAAGATCAAGAACAAGTTCATGACGGCGCTCAAGATGATCAAGTAACCGCTCCTCAACTCACCACCGAGGAGGAATTAGAGCGTCGTGCCGCCAAGATTGCATCCAAGCTCTCCACCAAGGATCATCTCATGACGAATGTGCTTGGAAGCTTAAGAAAGGGGGTAAGCACTCGTAGACAATTAGCAAATTATTGTGAGCATCACGCGTTTGTCTCTTGTGTGGAACCCCACAAGGTCTATGAGGCGCTAGAAGATCCGGATTGGCTCAATGCCATGCACGAAGAACTCAACAACTTCGAGCGCAACAAAGTGTGGAGATTGGTGCCAAGGCCAACGGGGAACCACAATGTCATTGGAACCAAGTGGATATTCAAGAACAAGCAAGATGCCCATGGGATTATCATTCGCAACAAGGCTCGTTTGGTAGCACAAGGCTACTCCCAAGTCGAGGGTATCGACTACGGTGAAACCTTTGCTCCCGTTGCTCGTCTTGAATCCATTCGCATGTTGATTGCATATGCTTCTCATCATAACTTTAAGTTACAACAAATGGATGTGAAGAGTGCTTTTCTTAATGGTCCCATTAATGAATTGGTTTACGTCAAGCAACCCCCCGGGTTCGAGGATCCCTACTTTCCCGATCATGTGTATCAACTCGATAAGGCGCTCTATGGCCTTAAACAAGCCCCACGTGCGTGGTATGACCACCTTACCGAGTTGTTACAAGACCGTGGTTTTGAAGTTGGGCTAATCGACCCCACTCTTTTTACTAAGAAGGTCAAAGGGGAGTTGTTTGTGTGCCAATTATATGTTGATGATATTATCTTTGGTTCTCCTAACAAAGCTTTCAATGAGGAATTTGCCGCTCTCATGACCTCAAAGTTCGAGATGTCCTCCATGGGAGAGTTGAAGTTCTTTCTAGGGTTCGAAGTGAAGCAAAGAAGAGAAGGAACCTTCATCAATCAATCCAAATACACTCAAGACATGCTCAAGAGATTCAAGCTAAGTGACGTCAAGCCGGCTTCCACTCCAATGCCCACCAAGTGCCAACTTGACTTAGATCCCAATGGTAAAGTGGTGGATCAAAAGGTATATCGTTCCATGATTGGATCCTTGCTTTACCTTTGTGCATCTAGACCGGACATCATGTTGAGTGTGGGAATTTGTGCACGGTTTCAAGCCGCACCTAAGGAAAGTCACTATGTGGCGGTCAAACGAATCTTTCGATATTTGGCTCATACCCCAAACTTTGGCCTATGGTACCCAAGAGGATCAAACTTCAAGCTTGTAGGGTACTCGGATTCCGATTGGGCGGGAGACAAAGTGGATAGGAAGTCCACTTCCGGAGGGTGCCAATTCCTTGGTTGCTCTTTGGTAAGTTGGTCTTCCAAAAAGCAAAGTTGTGTGTCTCTCTCGTCCACTGAGGCGGAGTATGTTGCCGCCGGTAGTTGTTGTGCTCAACTCCTATGGATGAGGCAAACTTTAAAGGATTACGGTGTCACTTGTGACAAAGTGCCTCTTTGGTGTGACAATGAAAGTGCCATCAAGATCTCTCTCAACCCGGTGCAACATTTCAAGACGAAGCATATTGAGATCCGGTATCACTTCATCCGGGATCACATTAGGCGAGGAGAGATCGAGCTCAACTATGTCAACACTCATGACAACCTTGCAGATATTTTCACGAAGCCCTTGGATGAAGCAAGATTTCGCGAGTTAAGGCATGAGCTAAATATCATTGATTCGAGCAATGTGGCTTGAACCCTTGCACACCCTACCACGCTCAATTTGTTGTCTAGTTTAGGTGTAGGCATGGACATAGGGGGAGTGTTGTTCTCTCAATGAACTCTCCCTCCCCCCATTATGCATAAATTGATCGTGTCTTTCACATTAGCCATATTTGATGGTACTTGTGCTTCAAAGACGAGTTTTGGTCATGGACCCAAGGATAATTCTTCGCGGTGCCATACCAATTGACTCAAACATAGGTGGCCTCGGCCACCATCCTCTCTTCGGGTTGTTGGAGTTAGCCTTGTTGTTCTTGTGTTGTTTTCTCTCTTTCTGTCTTTGCTCTTTGTGTTAGGCTCCCCTAGGGTGTTGTTTGTGCCCCTTCTTCCTCCCTTCGGATTGCACTCATTTGATCTTGGCTTGGGTTTAGGTGGTCGGGCGGTACAACCGGTACCACGAGCGGTTCTACCGCTGGTACCAGGGTTGTGCCGTCCCAAGGGTCTCCGTTCGGTGCTTGGGCGGTTCCACCGCACAAACCCACGGTAACCCATGTCCGGTACTACCGGTTGATGCCGTGCGGTACTACCGCTGCCTCCCAGGCACCGGAAGTACCGCCTCCATCCACCGGTCTGTACCAGACGAGCGGTACAACCGCTCCCCCAAGCGGTTCTACCGGGGCATGTGTACGGGCCTATATATACTCGACGGGGCTGAAGGGTTGTCTTTTTCCCTTCGTCCTCGTTCCTCTTCTTTTTGCCCTAGCCGCCGGCCATCTCTACCCCTGCCCCGGAGTGCGTCTCGCGCTTCGGATCCTTGGCTCTCCGTGGATTCTCTCCATGGAGGCCTCCCGATCTCTTCCCATGGATAGTGGTAATGCCTCATGTTCTTTTCCTCTAGATTTTTTTAGGGTTCTTCCTTGTCTAGGGCTTTACTTATCTTTCCGCGTTTAGTGTTCGATCTATGGCTTAGAAGAGTTCTTTGTTAGCCTCCTGTCTTGTTTGCAGCACTTAGAATTCGGAATATTACTTGTGTGATTCGTATGCCTCGGTTAGATCTATCTTCCCTTGTAGTGCCACTGTCAGCGGTACTACCGCCCCTACGGGCGGTACAACCGCTGGAGCGGTACTACCGGCGGAAGATCCGGTACAACCGGAGTATATCAACCACTAAGCATTGTTCCGTCTTCTCTGTTGTTGCAACTTGTTCCTTTTCTGCTAGTGGGTGCAATCCTCTCATCCTTGTTGGGTTTTTGTGTGTTCTTTTCGTGTGTGTGCTCAGGTGGCTCTAGTTCTCGCTCTGCTCCTCGCAAGACCAAGAAGAGGGCACGAAGGACCTTGCGCCCGGTTGTGTCTGATGATGAAGAAGAAGTTGTGATTCCCACCAAGCCTACTCGCCGTGAAAAGTCTACAGCTGCTAAGCAACGTGTGGTTATGCCGTTGCATCGTTGGAAAGCCAAGGATTGGGAAGCCTTCCGCTCAAAGAATCCGTATGAGGTTCCCATTGCTCCCCGTTGGACCACTGTTCAGTTCCGGAATGAGATGCAAGTGCGGATTGTTCATGAACTCTTTGAGCACAACAAGAACAGATATGCCAAGCAGTGGACAATTGATCTTGACCATTGGAGAAACAACATGGAGTATTTTGGTGAGGCGCTAGCTCTCTGCGAGGAGTTTGATCTTGTCAAGATCATGTCAGTCAACTGTGACTTTGATGTTCAACTCATCCATCAGTTCTATGCCACGGTTCATTTTGGGGAAGATGATGCGCGCACTCTCACCTTCATGTGTCGCGATGAATTGTTTCACGTTCCCTGGAGGGCTTTCTGCAATGCTATTGGGTACGAGGATACCGGTCTGGAAGGAAGGGGTGGCATTCGCCCTCATGATTTTCCTGAGTCCATGCCTAAGGAGAAGCTTGCCCCTCTGTACATTCGGGGCCGTGGGATTATTGGAGAATCCAAGGATTTGGAGAAGGTCTATGACATCATGCACCGAGTGTTCCGCAATGTGCTCTTGCCCAAGGTGGGCAATCAAGATGAGATTCATGGCTATCTGGTTGATTTGATGGTTGCTATGAAGACCATGGTGGGGACAGGGGCAACGTTTGATGTGTCAAATTGGCTGTGGCATGAGATGTACAACATGGTCATCTACCGTAAAGTCCCAATCTACGCTCCGTTTGTCATGTGCTTTCTGAACTCTGTGTGGGCTGTTCGTCGTCCTGGAGAGCTCCTCACTTCTCCAGACAACCTCACTGTTCATGAGGTCAAGCTCCTTAAGAAGAAGAAGCATGCCGAGCCTCGCTTCCCTGAACATGCTCCTGAGGATCTCTATGCTACTTCTGACGATGAGGACTTTGAGCTGGAGCCAGGGGCCAAGCCTTCGTGGGTGGCCAAACTTACTGCCAAGGTGAAGAAGACCTTTTGTCTCCAGGCTGACATCCAGAAGAAGATGTATGAGGCACATGTCAATGAGAAGCTTGCACGGCGTCGCCAGATTGCAATGATGAAGCACCTCAACATGCAGGTTCAGAGTGGCTCTGAGAAGAGCATCACCCCAGAGGAGCGTTGGATCTCTACCCATAGCACCTGGACTGATGATGAAGCCCCTCCCCAGCCATCATCCTCGTTTGCAGCAGCTGACAATGCCATGGAAGAATCTGATCACGACGACGATGATGACTCTGATGATGAGGATCCAGATGCGACCGAGGAGTCAGAGGAGGACGCTTGAGCTTTGGGACGCTAGCTTCGCTCTTTTCCTTTTTGGTGTCTTGATGCCAAAGGGGGAGAGGGTTCTATAGGTCTCGGGATTTGCATGGGTTGGGTTTCTCGTTTCCTCGTGTTTCTCTTTAGCGTTGAACCTTGTTAGTGGTGGTTTCTTGCTGTGTGTGAGACTTATGCTCTCCTCTTATTGCTATCCGTTCGTTGGTTATTATTATTCTTATTATTGCTATCTATCTGTTATGTTGTCTCTCATATTATGTGCTCAGAGTGGTGAGTCTATAAAATCTAGGGGGAGTCTAGTCCTGAAAGTATGCCCATGCTTTGACCCATGCTTTGAAAGTGGGGCACACATTCAGGGGGAGTTCCGTCTAGATTTCATTGACTTATCTCGTGCAAATCGTGTTGTTGTCATCATCCACCAAAAAGGGGGAGATTGAAAGGGCATTTCCCTACTTTATGTTTTGGATGATGATGACAACCCTTTGTGGTCTAATCGTGTGTTATATGTTTCAGGTTCTCGATGCTTAGGCTTACATCGGATTGCTATTGCCTCTCGAAGGAAAAGATCGAAGACGTGTCCTCTACGCTTTTATTTTCTTTGGTCGTAGAGTACCCGTACTATCAAGAGGGAATCCCTCATTAGGAAGCTCTGGGGGAATCAGTTCCACGGTACACTTTTCTCACCCCTCTTTGCCTTCCTCAGGTGTGAGAGAGAGAGAGTTTTCTTGGGGGACATAGTAATTTCAAAAAAAATTCCTCGCATCCTGTTTTGATGCGGTGGTTGTGCGGTAGCCAGGCGGTTAGTCCGGTTATTTTCTTAGCCGGTACTACCGCCCGCCTGTCCGGTTGTACCGCTTGGTAGGGTTCTGCAGTTACACCGTGAGTCCCGGTTGTACCGGGACGAGGACCGGTTGTACCGCTGCAGTGCAAAAACGCAGTAACGGTTGGAAATGTGGGTGACTATTTAAGGGAGCTTCTCCACCTAGCACTCCTACCTTGGTGTTGGGGAACGCAGTAATTCAAAAAATTTCCTACGCACCGCAAGATCATGGTGATGCATAGCAACGGAGGGGAGAGTATGATTACGTACCCTTGTAGATCGCAACGGAAGCGTTGACACAACATAGAGGAAGTAGTCGTACGTCTTCTTTCCCGATCCGACGATCCAAGCACCCTTACTCCGGCACTTCGAGTTCTTAGCACACGTACAGCTCGATGACACTCTCCGGGCTCCGATCCAGCAAAGCTCGGCGATGAGTCCTCAGCACGACGGCGTGGTGACGATCTTGATGTTCAACTGTCGCAGGGCTTCGCCTAAACACCACTACAATATTATCGAGGTATATGGTGGAAGGGGGCACCGCACACGGCTAAGAAAACGATCACGAGGATCAACTTGTGTGTGTAGAGGTGCCCCCCTGCCCCCGTATATAAAGGAGCAAGGGGGAGGAGGCCGGCCCTAGGAGGGGCGCGCTAGGGAGTAGGATTCCTACTCCTAGTTGGAGTAGGTTTCCTCCTTTCCTAGTCCAACTAGGAGAAGGGGGGAAAGGGGGGAAGAGGGGAAGGAAGGGAGAGAGGGGCCGCGCCCCAAACCCATTGTCCAATTCGGACTGGGCTTGGGAGGGGCGCGCGCCACCTCCTGGTCCTTCCCACTAAGGCCCATTAAGGCCCATTGCTTCCTCCTCGTATTTCCCGTAACTCTCCGGTACCTCTGAAAATACCCGAATCACTCGAAACCTTTCCGATGTCCGAATATAGTCGTCCAATATATCGATCTTTACGTCTCGACCATTTCGAGACTCCTCGTCATGTCCCCAATCTCATCCGGGACTCCGAACTCTTTCGGTACATCAAAACTCATAAACTCATAATATAACTGTCATCGAAACCTTAAGCGTGCGGACCCTACGGTTCGAGAACAATGTAGACATGACCGAGACACGTCTCCGGTCAATAACCAATAGCGGGACATGGATGCCCATATTGGCTCCTACATATTCTACGAAGATCTTTATCGGTCAGACCGCATAACAACATACATTGTTCCCTTTGTCATCGGTATGTTACTTGCCCGAGATTTGATCGTCGGTATCTCAATACCTAGTTCAATCTCGTTACCGGCAAGTCTCTTTACTCGTTCCGTAATACATCATCCCACAACTAACTCATTAGTTGCAATGCTTGCAAGGCTTAAGTGATGTGCATTACCGAGAGGGCCCAGAGATACCTCTCCGACATTCGGAGTGACAAATCCTAATCTCGAAATACGCCAACCCAACATGTACCTTTGGAGACACTTGTAGAGCTCCTTTATAATCACCTAGTTACGTTGTGACGTTTGGTAGCACACAAAGTGTTCCTCCGGAAAACGGGAGTTGCATAATCTCATAGTCATAGGAACATGTATAAGTCATGAAGAAAGCAATAGCAACATACTAAATGATCGGGTGCTAAGCTAATGGAATGGGTCATGTCAATCAGATCATTCAACTAATGATGTGATCCCGTTAATCAAATAACAACTCTTTGTCCATGGTTAGGAAACATAACCATCTTTGATTAACGAGCTAGTCAAGTAGAGGCATACTAGTGACACTCTGTTTGTCTATGTATTCACACATGTATTATGTTTCCGGTTAATACAATTCTAGCATGAATAATAAACATTTATCATGATATAAGGAAATAAATAATAACTTTATTATTGCCTCTAGGGCATATTTCCTTCAGTCTCCCACTTGCACTAGAGTCAATAATCTAGATCACATCGCCATGTGATTTAACATGAATAGTTCACATCTTTATGTGATTGGTTCACATCTCCATGTGACTAACACCAAAGGGTTTACTAGATTCAATAATCTAGTTCACATCGCTATGTGATTAAGACCCAAAAAGTACTAAGGTGTGATCATGTTTTGCTTGTGAGAGAATCTTAGTCAACGGTCTTTCACATTCAGATCCATTATGTATTTTGCAATTTTCTATGTCTACAATGCTCTGCACGGAGCTACTCTAGCTAATTTCTCCCACTTTCAATATGTATCTAGATCGAGACTTAGAGTCATCCAGATCAGTGTCAAAACTTGCATCGACGTAACCCTTTACGGCGAACCTTTTTGTCACCTCCATAATCGAGAAACATATCCTTATTCCACTAAGGATAATTTTGACCGTTGTCCAGTGATCTACTCCTAGATCACTATTGTACTCCCATGTCAATCAGTGTAGGGTATACAATAGATCTGGTACACAGCATGGCATACTTTATAGAACCTATGACTGAGGCATAGGGAATGACTTTCATTCTCTTTCTATCTTCTGCCGTGGTCGGGCTTTGAGTCTTACTCAACTTCACACCTTGTAATACAGGCAAGAACTCTTTCTTTGACTGCTCCATTTTGAACTACTTCAAAATCTTGTCAAGGTATGTACTCATTGAAAAAACTTATCAAGCGTCTTGATCTATCTCTATAGATCTTGAAGCTCAATATGTAAGTAGCTTCACCGAAGTCTTTCTTTGAAAAACTCCTTTCAAACACTCCTTTATGCTTTACAGAATAATTCTACATTATTTCCGATCAACAATATGTCATTCACATATACTTATCAGAAAAGCTGTAGTGCTCCCACTCACTTTCTCGTAAATACAGGCTTCACCGCAAGTCTGTATAAAAATATATGCTTTGATCAACTCATCAAAGCGTATATTCCAACTCCGAGATGCTTGCACCAGTCCATAGATGGATCGTTGGAGTTTGCACATTTTGTTAGCACCTTTCGGATTGACAAAACCTTCTGGTTGCATCATATACAACTCTTCTTTAATAAATCCATTAAGGAATGCAGTTTTGTTTATCCATTTGCCAGATTTCATAAAATGCGGCAATTACTAACATGATTCGGACAGACTCAAGCATAGATATGAGTGAGAAACTCTCATCGTAGTCAACACCTTGAACTTGTCGAAAACCTTTTGCGACAATTCTAGCTTTGTAGATAGTAACACTACTATCAGCGTCCGTCTTCCTCTTGAAGATCCATTTATTTTCTATGGCTTGCCGATCATCGGGCAAATCCATCAAAGTCCATACTTTGTTCTCATACATGGATCATATCTCAGATTTCATGGCCTCAAACCATTTCGCGGAATCTGGGCTCATCATCGCTTCCTCATAGTTCGCAAGTTCGTCATGGTCTAGTAACATGACTTCCAGAACAGGATTACCGTACCACTCTCGTACGGATCTCACTCTGGTTTACCTACGAGATTCAGTAGTAACTTGATCTGAAGTTACATGATCATTATCATTAGCTTCCTCACTAATTGGTGTAGTAGTCACAAGAACAGATTTCTAAGATGAACTACTTTCCAATAAGGGAGAAGGTACAATTACCTTATCAAGTTTTCTACTTTCCTCCCACTCACTTCTTTCGAGAGAAACTCCTTCTCTGGAAAGGATCCATTCTCAGCAATGAATGTCTTGCCTTTGGATCCGTGATAGAAGGTGTACCCAACATTTTCTTTTGGGTATCCTATGAAGACGCACTTCTCTGATTTGGGTTTGAGCTTATCAGGTTGAAACTTTTTCACATAAGCATTACAACCTCAAACTTTAAGAAACGACACCTTAGGTTTCTTGCCAAACCATAGTTCATACGGTGTCGTCTCAACGGATTTAGATGGTGCCCTATTTAACGTGAGTGCAGCTGTCTCTAATGCATAACCCCGAAACGATAGTGGTAGATCGGTAAGAGACATCATAGATCGCACCATATCTAATAAAGTACGGTTATGACGTTCGGACACACCATTACATTGTGGTGTTCCGGGTGGCGTGAGTAGTGAAACTATTTCACATTGTTTTTAACTGAAGGCCAAACTCGTAACTCAAATACTCTTCTCTACGATCAGATCGTAGAAACTTTATTTTCTTATTACGATGATTTTTCACTTCACTCTGAAATTCTTTGAACTTTTCAAATGTTTCAGACTTATGTTTCATCAAGTAGATATATTCATATCTGCTCAAATCATCTGTGAAGATCAGAAAATAATGATACCTGTCGCGAGCCTCAATATTCATCAGACCACATACATCAGTATGTATGATTTCCAACAAATCTTTTGCTCGCTCCATTGTTCCGAAGAACAGAGTCTTAGTCATCTTGCCCATGAGGCATGGTTCGCAAGCATCAACTGATTCATAATCAAGTGATTCCAAAAGCCCATCAGCATAGAGTTTCTTCATGCGCTTTACACCAATATGACCTAAACGGCAGTGCTACAAATAAGTTGCACTATCATTATTAACTTTGCATCTTTTGGTTTCAATATTATGATTATGTGTATCAATACGATCGAGATCCAATGAATTATTTTCATTGGGTGTGTAACCATATAAGGTTTTATTCATGTAAACAGAACAACAATTTATTCTCTTACTTAAATGAATAACCGTATTACAATAAACATGATCAAATCATATTCATGCTCAATGAAATTATAGGGAGTGGGCGATGATGATCATATCAATCTTGGAACCACTTCCAACACACATCGTCACTTCACCCTTAACTAGTCTCTGTTTATTCTGCAACTCCCGTTTCGAGTTACTAATCTTAGCAACTGAACTAGTATCAAATACCGAGGAGTTGCTATAAACACTAGTAAAGTACACATCAATAACATGTATATCAAATATACTTATGTTCACTTTGCCATCCTTCTTATCCGCCAATCACTTGGGGTAGTTCCGCTTCCAGTGACCAGTCCCTTTGCAATAGAAGCACTTAGTCTCAGGCTTAGGACCAGACTTGGGCTTCTTCACTTGAGCAGCAACTTGCTTGCTGTTCTTCTTGAAGTTCCCCTTCTTCCCTCTGCCCTTTTCTTGAAACTAGTGGTCTTGTCAACCATCAACACTTGATGTTTTTCTTGATTTCTACCTTCGTTGATTTCAGCATCACGAAGAGCTTGGGAGTTGTTTCCATTATCCCTTGCATATTATAGTTCATCACGAAGTTCTACTAACTTGGTGATGGTGACTAGAGAATCCTGTCAATCACTATCTTATCTGGAAGATTAACTCCCACTTGATTCAAGCGATTGTAGTACCAAGACAATCTGAGCACATGCTCACTAGTTGAGCGATTCTCCTCCATCTTTTAGCTATAGAACTTGTTGGAGACTTCATATCTCTCAACTCGGGTATTTGCTTGAAATATTAACTTCAACTCCTGGAACATCTCATATGGTCCATGACGTTCAAAACGTCTTTGAAGTTCCGATTCTAAGCCATTAAGCATGGTGCACTAAACTATCAAGTAGTCATCATATTGAACTAGCCAAACGTTCATAACGTCTGCATCTGCTCCTGCAATAGGTCTGTCACCTAGCGGTGCATCAAGGACATAATTCTTCTGTGCAGCAATGAGGATAAACCTCAGATCACGGATCCAATCCGCATCATTGCTACTAACATCTTTCAACACAATTTTCTCTAGGAACATATCAAAATAAACACAGGGAAGCAACAACGCGAGCTATTGATCTACAACATAATTTGCAAAATACTACCAGGACTAAGTTCATGATAAATTTAAGTTCAATTAATCATATTACTGAAGAACTCCCAATTAGATAGACATCCCTCTAATCCTCTAAGTGATCACGTGATCCAAATCAACTAAACCATGTCCGATCATCACGTGAGATGGAGCAGTTTCATTGGTGAACATCACTATGTTGATCATATCTACTATATGATTCACGCTCGACCTTTCGGTCTCCGTGTTCCGAGGCCATATCTGTATATGCTTGGCTCGTCAAGTATAACCTGAGTATTCCGCGTGTGCAACTGTTTTGCACCCATTGTATTTGAACATAGGGCCTATCACACCCGATCATCACGTGGTGTCTCAGCACGAAGAACTTTCGCAACGGTGCATACTCAGGGAGAACACTTCTTGATAATTAGTGAGAGATCATCTTAAAATGCTACTGTCAAACTCAGCAAAAATAAGATGTATAAAAGATAAACATCATATGCAATCAAAATATGTGACATGATATGGCCATCATCATCTTGCTTCTTTGATCTCCATCTCCAAAGTACTGTCATGATCTATATTGTCACCGGCATGACACCATGATCTCCATCATCTTGATCTATATCAATGTGTCGTCACGTGGTCGTCTCGCCAACAATTTCTCTTGCAACTACTGCTATCGCAGAGCGATAAAGTAAAGAAATTATTGGACGCTTGCATCTTATGCAATAGAGAGACAACCATAAGGCTTTTGCCAGTTGCCGATAACTTCAACAAAACATGATCATCTCATACAACAACTTATATCTCATCACGTTTTGACCATATCACATCACAACATGCCCTGCAAAAACAAGTTAGACGTCCTCTACTTTGTTGTTGCAAGTTTTACGTGGCTGCTACGGGCTTAAGCAAGAACCAATCTTACCTACGCATCAAAACCACAACGATAGTTTGTCAAGTTGGTGCTGTTTTAACCTTCGCAAGGACCGGGCGTAGCCATACTTGGTTCAACTAAAGTTGGAGAGACAGTCGCCCGCAAGCCACCTGTGTGCAAAGCACGTCGGGAGAACCGGTCTCGCGTAAGCGTACGTGTAATGTCGGTCCGGGTCGTCTCGTCCAACAATACCGCCGAACCAAAGTATGACATGCTGGTAGGCAGTATGACTTATATCGCCCACAACTCACTTGTGTTCTATTCGTGCATATAACATCAAACCATAAAACCTAGGCTCGGATGCCACTGTTGGGGAACGCAATAATTTCAAAAAAAATCCTACGCACACGCAAGATCATGGTGATGCATAGCAACGAGAGGGGAGAGTATGATCTACGTACCCTTGTAGATCGCAACGGAAGCATTGACACAACGTAGAGGAAGTAGTCGTACGTCTTCTTCCTGATCCAACCGATCCAAGCACCGTTACTCCGGCACCTCTGAGTTCTTAGCACACGTACAGCTCGATGACGCTCCCCGGGCTCCGATCCAGCAAAGCTTCGGGGATGAGTTCCGTCAGCACAATGGCGTGGTGACGATGATGATGTTCTACCGACGCAAGGCTTCGCCTAAGCACTACAACGGTATGATCGAGGTGGAATATGGTGGAAGGGGGCACCGCACACGGCTAAGGAACGATCTCAAGGATCGACTTGTGTGTCTATGGGGTGCCCCCTGCCCCTGTATATAAAGGAGTGGAGGAGGGGAGGGCCGGCCCTCTCTATGGCGCGCCCTAGGGGAGTCCTACTCCCACCGGGAGTAGGATTCCCCCTTTCCTAGTCCAACTAGGAGTCCTTCCATGTAGTAGGAGTAGGAGACAAGGAAGGGGAAGAGGGAAGAGAAGGAAGGAGGGGGCGCAGCCCCTCCCCTTAGTCCAATTCGGACTAGGCCTTGGGGGGGCGCGGTCTGCCTCTTCCTCTCCCCTAAAGCCCAATAAGGCCCACATACTTCTTCTCGCGTATTCCCGTAACTCCCCAGTACTCCGAAAAATACCGGAATCACTCGGAACCTTTCCGATGTCCGAATATAGTCGTCCAATATATTGATCTTTACGTCTCGACCATTTCGAGACTCCTCGTCATGTCCCCGATCTCATCCGGGACTCCGAACTCCTTCGGTACATCAAAACTCATAAACTCATAATATAACTGTCATCGAAACCTTAAGCGTGCGGACCCTACGGTTCGAGAACAATGTAGACATGACCGAGACACGTCTCCGGTCAATAACCAATAGCGGGACATGGATGCCCATATTGGCTCCTACATATTCTACGAAGATCTTTATCGGTCAGACCGCATAACAACCTGTAGAGCTCCTTTATAATCACCCAGTTACGTTGTGACGTTTGGTAGCACACAAAGTGTTCCTCCGGCAAACGGGAGTTGCATAATCTCATAGTCATAGGAACATGTATAAGTCATGAAGAAAGCAATAGCAACATACTAAACGATCGGGTGCTAAGCTAATGGAATGGGTCATGTCAATTAGATCATTCAACTAATGATGTGATCCCGTTAATCAAATAACAACTCTTTGTCCATGGTTAGGAAACATAACCATCTTTGATTAACGAGCTAGTCAAGTAGAGACATACTAGTGACACTCTGTTTGTCTATGTATTCACACATGTATTATGTTTCCGGTTAATACAATTCTAGCATGAATAATAAACATTTATCATGATATAAGGAAATAAATAATAACTTTATTATTGCCTCTAGGGCATAGTTCCTTCACTTGGACCTCTCTCACTCCACCATTAATGCCCCTCAAGCTCTCTTGCCCGATCTCTCTCTCTAGCCACTCAAACTTGTTGATTTGCTAGGGATTGAAGGAGGAGACCTAGATCTACACTTCCACCAAAGGATATTTGCTTCCCCCATACTTTCTTGTGTGGATTTTGTTACTCTTGGGTGTTTGAGCACCCTAGACGGTTGAGGTCACCTCGGAGCCATATTCCATTGTGGTGAAGCTTCGTGGTTCTTGTTGGGAGCCTCCAATTAAGTTGTGGAGAGAGCCCCAACCTTGTTTGTAAAGGTTCGGTCGCCGCCTTCAAGGGCATCAATAGTGGAATCACGGCATCTCGCATTGTGTGAGGGCGTGAGGAGAATACGGTGGCCCTAGTGGCTTCTTGGGGAGCATTGTGCCTCCACACCGCTCCAACGGAGACGTACTTCCCCTCAAAGGGAAGGAACTTCGGCAACACATCCTCGTCTCCACCGTCTCCACTCTTGGTTATCTCGTGCCTCTATTTAAGCAAGCTTACTTGTTTCATATCTCTTACTTGCTTGTGTACCTATCCTCGTTGCATCATATAGTTTGCTCACCTAGTTGCATATCTAGACAACCTACTTTGATGCAAAGTTTAAATTGTTAAAGAAAAGCTAAAAATTGTTAGTTGCCTATTCACCCCCCTCTAGTCAACCATATCGATCCTTTCATAATTAAGCCACAATATACGTGGTGGGCCTTGTGTTAAATACCATGTTATTGTTAACCAAAGTTTGAGAGCAAATACACCTTAATTTTGCTTTCTCTTTTTAGTTCATCCATAATCTCTTGCTATCAAGAGATAAGAGAAGGATGTTCCTACAAGGCTCCTTAGAGCTCAGTCACTCTCGGCCGTCGGATCGCTTTGCTTGATGCGATTCTAGGCGTCGGATCAAGATCTAAAGGAAGCTGGGCTGTTGGATCTAAAATAATCACTGCTGGAATGAATAGTTACCTCCCGCTGTAAAAGATCTCGTGCCACCGCGCGTAATTCCAGCGCCCCCCCCCCCCGAGGGCATTTTAGTCATTTTACTGTAGGGTATAAAATGTCGCCAGCTCCCCGTAGAACCCTAGCCGCTCGCCCCGCCCTGCCGTCTCGCCCGTCCCGCCGCCCCGCCGTCTCGCCCGCCCCGCCCGTCCCGCTCGCCGTGGCCGTGGTCGATGACCGC